>NW_026648147.1:0-27750 GCF_950295315.1 Erinaceus europaeus | reverse complement strand
GTCAAGGCAAGCAGCATGTTAGAATCTTTTCCTAAAGAGAGGGCCAGTTCTCTCCTTCAAAGGAATTATGGGGGCAGTTGGTGAGCTTGTTGAACTTACATCCTGGATCTATATGGCTGTGACAAAGACCCTGTCTGGCCTCAGTGTTGTGTCTCCATCATTACAGCAGACACATGCTTTGCTATTTCCATCCAAAGAAGCAGAGCCCACAGATCTTGCAGGGGAGGCCCAAAGTTGGCAAAGCATTTGGAGAGTGACTGTCTGTGTATTCACTGGAGAGTCTTTGTGTACTTGTGGGTGTCTAGCCCTTATGGCTAATATTCAAATTTGGCCCATTTGCAGACTGATAGGAGTTTCTCAAGTGCAGAGGAAAGCATCCCTGATTCATAGCCTATAAAAATACAGAGAGGCTTGTGCTGTGAAACTACTCTGTGATGGAAACAAGATGTTTTATTCAACAGACACTGATTGGGTACTGTTAGGTCAGCCACTGGGCTAGATGCCTAAGATCTGAGTGATGACCTGAACTTGTATGGGTCGAATTTAGTGGGTCACAGTTATCTTGCTTTTGAACTCTTCATTCTTCTTGAATTTGAAGGTACTGTTTCAAACAGAAGCACAACAAAGAAAACAAAACAAAACAAACAAACAAACAAAAAAAGCACTTTCAGGTCTGAGTCAGGAATTCTAAGCACTGGAAATTCTATTTGACAAAAGTAGGTTTGTTTCTTTTAAAAAATATTTTATTTTTCTTTAGGAGGAGAAAGAGAGAGAGGGAGAGAAAGGGAGAGAGAAGGAGAAGGAGAATGAGTCTGAGACCAGAGCACTCACTGCTCATCTCTAGTTTATGGTCATGCTGGGAATTGAACCTCGGACCTCAGAGCCTCAGGAATATAGTATTTTGCAGAACCATTATGCTGTCTCCCAGCCCAAATGAGTTTTTTAAAAAATATTTATTTATTAATTCCCTTTTGTTGCCCTTGTTTTTTATTATTGTAGTTATTATTGATGTCATTATTGTTAGATAAGACAGAGAGAAATGGAGAGAGGAGGGGAAAACAGAGAGGGGGAGAGAAAGATAGACACCTGCAGACCTGCTTCGCCCTGCAGATGGGGGAGCCCGAGGTTCAAACAGGGATCCTTACACAGGTCGTTGTGCTTTGCGCCACCTGCTCTTAATCCGCTGCACTATTGCTCGACTCCCAGCCCAAATGAGTTTTTATATATGGGTCTGAATGCCTTATTTCCCTTTGGTGTGTGGGTGCTGGTGATGTTTCAGAAGGCACGTGTTTATGTGTCAGTCTTTTCTGGGTCTGTCTGAGATTCTTCTGGTGAGAATGAACACCTCAAGTCCTGAAAATTTGCTCCCAGAGTCTGTGCAAATTCTCAGACCGAGGGTTGTGAGCTCTCCCCAGTGCTGAGCTGCTTCACATGCTTCATTTCATTTCCGACCCACAAGCCTGAAGTAAGTAGACTCATTGTTCCCATTTTACAAACGAGAAAACTGCTCAGCTACCAGGTAGTGACAGAGTTAGGACTCAAACCCAGGAATCTGATCCCAGAGCCTTTCAAAGCTCATCACCTCTAGATGCCAAAGCAGGGCTGAGGTGGGAGAAGCAAGCTCCCTTATCGTCAATAGCAACACCACCCATGTTGTCATTGTCACAGACATGGTCACAGTCATTCTCTTATCATCTCAGTGATAATGTGTCAAGCATTTTCTTTGTGCCAAGCAATTGCATTTAAAATCCTTTAATAACATGTTTTTAAGACTACTAATAGAAGTTAACAGTTGCTGAATTATTTTCTTAATATTGTATTATTAATAAGAGAGAGATACAGAGAAAAAGTTACAGGAAGAGTAATGAGAGTACAGCTCAGCTCTGGTTTATGGTGGTGCGGGGGATTGAACCTGGGACCTCAGAACCTCAGGCCTGAAAGTTTGTTAGCATAACAACTGTGTTCTCTCACCAGCCCTAAGTTGCTGAATTTTTATTTACCAAGCAGGGCTCTAACAGTGTTATAAGATTTACTGTAATCTTTTTTTCACCACTTTGCTATGTAGTAGACCCGATATTTCATGCTATGTGAGAGATGAGGAAAACTAAGGTTTAAGTAGGCCTATAACACCCCCACCCCCAGAGCCTCACAGCAGTGAGTAGTAGAGCTGGTTATGTTGGCTTCTGTGTGGTTCTAGTACCTGAACTCTTATGCTGCACTGCCTCACATGGCAGGGCTTCTTGTGTTTCTCCTTCCTTTAAGGGAACTGCCTACCACTGGCTTCTGACAATGGAAGTACTCTCTTGGCAACAGGACACCATGAACATGAGGTTGGTCCTCCCACACCAACTGATAAACCAGACCCTTTTTATCTTATAGTCAGTGCCATGAGAATGAGATTAGCATTCTGCCCAGACATCAAGTGTTTTGCACAGCAGAACTTTAGGAATAAACACAGTCAAAATTTGTATAGGAGACCGGGCAAACAGGATGACTCTTGTTTTCTTCCATCTTGTCCTATAGGATAGGGTTTTTTTAAAAAAAATTTTTATTTATAAAAAGGAAACACTGACAAAAACCATAGGATAAGAGGGGTACAACTCCACACAATTCCCACCACCAGAACTCTGTATCCCATCCCCTCCCCCTGCTTTCCTATTCTTTAACTCTCTGGGAGTATGGACCCAAGGTCATTGTGGGATGCAGAAGGTGGAAGGTATGGCTTCTGTAATTGCTTCCCAGCTGAACATGGGCATTGACAGGTTTACCCATACATCCAGCTTGTCTCTCTCTTTCCCTAGTGGGGCGGGCTTCTGGGGAATAAGAGTTCCAGGACATATTGATGTGGTTGTCTGTCCAGGGAAGTCTGGTCGGCATCCTGCTAGCATCTGGAACCTGGTGGCTGAAAAGAGAGTTAAAATGCAAAGCCAAAGAAATTGTTGACTAATCATGAACCTAAAGGCTGGAGTACTGCAGATGAAGAGTTGGGGTGGGGTCTCCATTTTGTAGGTAGCTAGTAGGCATATTTTAGTTATATTACAAAGGGTCTGTGGCTATACTAGTTTTTTTCCCTGAGCCTGAAATCTGATATGCAGGTAGATCCAAGTTATTGTCTGGGGAGATGATGTCATGGCTGGAAAAAGGACCAGAAAGCTGGATCAGGGAAGAGAATAGCTCCCTAATATGGGAAAGATGTATAAATATTGTTGACTGTAAACCCCATTGATTTGATGTGATCTGGTGCCCATATTCAGCTTAGGAGCCTATGTGACCTCTGCATCCCTGTAGGTCTGAGCTCACATTCTGTGGTCATGAGTAGGAACGTTCCAAGCTGCCCCAATATCCTATTCCTAGTCTTTAGCTCTCCGGGAGTATGAACCAAGGGACGTTATGGGGTGAAGAAAGTGGAAGGTCTGGCTTCTCTTAATTTCTTCCCTGCTGAACATGGGCTTTGACATATCAGTCCATAATCCCAGCCTGTCACTGTCTTTCCCTAGTGAGGGGGGGCTCTGAGGAAACGGGGCCCCAGAACACATTGGTGGGGTCATCTGCCCACGGAAGTCTGGTTAGCATCATGGTAGCATCTGGAACCTGATGGCTGAAAGAAGGGTTAACATATAAAGCCAAAGGGAGTTGGGTGGTAGTGCAGCGGGTTAAGTGCAGGTGGCACAAAATGCAAGGACTGGAGGAAGGATTCCGGTTGGAGCTCCCACCTCCACACAGGGGAGTTGCTTCACAAGCGGTGAAGCAGGTCTGCAGGTGTCTATCTTTCTCTTCCTCTCCTCTTCCCCTCCTCTCTCCATTTCTCTCTGTCCTATCCAACAACAACAGCAATGACAACAACAATAATAACTACAACAATAGAAAACAAGGACAACAAAAGGGAATAAATAAATATGAAAAATATATAAAAACATATAAAGCCAAATTGTTGAGTAATTATGAAAGGCTGGAATAGTTCAGATGAAGAGTTGGGGGGGGTCTTCCATTTTGTAGAAAGACACCAGAAAGTTCCTAATGAAATAGTGTCTACTTAAACTTAGATACCCTCCTCACCTACTTCCTATTACACTTCACTCAGTCACTCCAAAGCTAACCTTATCAAAGTAAGGACTAAAAAAGCTTAATAAGGGCAAGAGACTGGCATACTTTAGTCACTATCAGGCCTCCCAATCAGCTGGGGCCCTAGTCAGAGAGTCCTGAGATTCCCAAACAGACATGATGGGCCTAGATCTCGAATAAATCCCTCTCTCCATTGTTACTGGTCATCTCTATCAGGAACAACACAATAGACCCCTTTGTGGGCCCCCATAGGACCTTGCCCTCAATGTGAATCAACAACGGTAGAGAATGTTTCATCCTCCGAATGGAGGCTGGACAACATATTCTATCTTCCACGTGAAGAAGAAAGGTTCTGAAATTGGGGCAGCTTGGAGCGTTCCTACTCATGACCACAGAATATGAACTCAGATCTACAGGGGTGCAGAGGTCACATAGGATCCTAAGCTGAATATGGGCCCCAGATCAGATAAAATCGATGGGGTTTACAGTCAGCAATATTTATACACCTTTCCTACAGTTGATAGCTACTCTTTTCCCTGATACAGCTTTCTGGTCCTTTTTCCAGCCATGACATCATCTCCACAGACAATAACTTGGATTCACCTGCATACCAGATATCAGGCTCAGAAAGGAAAAAAAAAAACTAGTATAGCCCTGGACTCTTTGGAATATAACTAAAATAGGATAGGGTTTTATAGAGTGTATGTTCTCTCTTCACTACAGCTCCAAAAGCACCCTTCCCCTTACCACCTCTTTTTTTCCTCCAAGTTATTTGTTAATTTGGAATTCATAGTGGTTTACAATATTATCAGATTATAGGGTAGCTTTCCACACTGCACCCACCACCAAAGATCTATGTCCCCACTCCCCCAATGATAACCACCATAGTTATCACAAAGTATTAGAAACACTGTTTCCTTTTGTTTTGTTTTTTTCTTTGCTAGTTCATGTGTTTCAAAGCTCTAGCTTCTGTATGAGTGAAATCATCCTATAGTTGTCTTTCACCTCTTATTTCACTAACCATAACCACCTCCAGTTCAATCCATTTGGTCCCAAAGGACACAAAATCATCTTGTTTGATTTCTTGCTGATATCTTCTTCTGTCTCTTCACTCTGGGTAACCCCTGAATCCCTTGCCTTGGTTTTAGTGTCATAATTACATTCCATTCTACTTTGAAAAATGCTTCTTCCTTTGGGCACCAAATTTCTTCACTTTACCCTGCTTTCTGTGTCGGCTCAAACCTCCATACGGTCATAAAACACACTGGAAAGTAGTGAACATGGTGGCATGGTAAATAGAGTTGTGTAGCATTTTGCCATCATTGACATTGGAGTCTTTGAAAACCAACGGCAATTCACAGACCTGGCATACGTTTGGTCTCTGCAGTGCTATTAACCAGCCCTATATGTAGTCTACGGCCATGACCAAAATGTATACTTCTCAAACCGTGCAAAGGCACTGCAGGTAGAGGAGTATTCGCTTAAAAGGCAGTTCCCAAATTGACTTCTGCAGTAGCCTGAATGTGAGGGATTAAAAGGTACCTTGGGGAGAAAAAGGTTTCTGGTTACAAATGAGTTTGACAAATGCTGGGCTAGATAAGCTAAACTTTACTACAGGCTTTCCCAGAGCTTTTAACATACTAATGAGAATCATGAACATAACAGTGGATGTTTCCAGCCTTTTTCCACTCAGTGTGTGGCCTAGGCATCACCTGGGAGTTTTCTGGAAATGCAGAGTCTCAGGCCTTCCCACCATACCTTTTGAGGCAGAGCCAGCATTGTAACAATCAGCTGATCCGCATACACAGAAAAGTTTGAATCACTCTGATGGAAGAGTAATGAGCATTTCCAAAATTTCTGTCCAAGGAACCCATTTATGGGCCCTCTTATGGGGCTAGTGTTCCCTGCAACATACTTTGGGGGATGTACCAAAGCTTAAAAAGAAAAAGAAAAAAAGACCTTCTTGGGAATTTTTCTTCATCCAGATATGCCAGGGGAAAACATTAGCCAAATAAAGCAGCATTTATGAATGTACGATTCACCATACATTACCCAAACCCTTGTTTGATCCAGTTCTCTGGTCTTCTGAGCTTTGGATCACTAGAAAGTCTTCTTATAACCCCTTGTCCCCAATTAGGTCATTTTTCTGGTGGAAATTTCAAAACAATGCCCCATCTGTGCTTCTTGATCTGTTCCCTGGCCTAGACCAACCTGTTTGTTTATGAAACTTTGCAGTTTCTCCTGAGTATGAGAGCTCAGGATCTGAGTCTCTAAAGAATGCTCCATGGTTCCCTGCTGTACACCATTAGAAAGGCAATTTTCTAGAAGCTGGGCAACTTTTCAGTCCGGTGTGTTCTGTTCAGTTAAGTTGCCGTTGTTTCTCTTTTAGGCCTTCAAGCTATTGTGCCAAACATCAAAATACCACTTGCTAGTTTGTATTCAGATCTTGCGACACATTTGGGGGCATTGTTAATATTTTATAAGAAAATTCTCATATTTTCCATTCACATTTGTGATTTTCAAGTGTGTTGCTGCACTGCATTCATAAGCATGATTTTTACTAAGTCTTGGGCACCATTTTTTTTTCTTCTCTGAGAAACAGCTCCGATTCTGTGTTAAGAAGTTAAATAGAAAATAAGCTTTTATATGTAAAAATGTGATTTGCAAAAACCTTGTGTAAGATGCAACCACTCAGTACATTGAGGTGACGCTATGCCTGAGCTCTGGTTAAGACACAAGCAGAAGGGTGGGGTAGATAGCATAATGGTTATGCAAAGAGGCTCTCTTGCCTGAGGCATCAAAATTCCAGGTTCAGTCCCCCGCACCACCATAAGCCAAAGATGAGCAGTACTCTGGTAATAATAATAAGAAGAAGAAGATGGAAAAGAGAAAAGGACAAGGAGAAGTACAAGGAGAAGGAGACATGGGCAGAACACCAAGCACCTTCTACTTTCTCTGGAATGACCATCCTGTCTGCTAAGAGTGCAAGAGGAAAAGGTAACATAAGTACCAAGCGACACTTGAGAGCTGCGTGAAAGTGGTGGTGCACCTGGTAGAGTGCACATGTTACTGTGTGTGAAACCCCAGGCTCAAGTTCATAGTTCAAGCCCCTGATACCTACCCATAGGGGGTAGACTTTATGGATGGTGTAGCAGTGTACTCTATAGGTGTCTCTCCTTCTCTCTCTCTCTCTCTCTCTCTCTCTCTCTCTCTCTTCCTCCCCCTACCCTCCTTCCCATTCTCCCTCCCCCTTCCTCTTTCTCTCCCTCTCTATATCTGGTCCTCACCATCAGGGGGGAACCTTCATAGGTAGTAGAGCAATGCAGATGCCTTTCCTTTTTTTAAATTTCTTTATTGGGGAATTAATGTTTTACATTTGACAGTAAATACAATATAGTTTGTACATGAATAACATTTCCCAGTTTTCCATATAACAATAAAACCTAGGTCTAGTGTATTCTCCCACCCACTCACCCACCCCAGAGTCTTTTACTTTGATGCAACAAGCCAATTCCAGTTCAGGTTCTACTTGTGTTTTCTCTTCTGATCTTGTTTTTCAACTTCTGCCTGAGAGTGAGATCATCCCATATTCATTCTTCTGTTTCTGACTTATTTCACTCAACATGATTTTTTCAAGGTCCATCCAAGATCGGCTGAAAATGGTGAAGTCACCATTTTTTATAGCTGAGTAGTATCCCATTGTGTATATATACCACAACTTGCTCAGCCACTCATCTGTTATTGGACACCTGGGTTGCTTCCAGGTTTTGCCTTTTCCACATTGTGCTGCTAAGAACGTATGTGTACACAGATCTTTTTGGATGGGTGTGTTGGGTTCCTTAGGATATATCCCCAGGAAAGGAATTGCAGGGTCATAGAGCAGGTCCATTTCTAGCCTTCTGAGAATTCTCCAGACTGTTCTCCACAGAGGTTGGACCAACTTAAATTCCCACCAGCAGTGCAGGAGGGTTCCTTTGATGCATATGCCTTTCCTTATCTCTATTTCTTTCTCTACTTCTCTGTCTCCTTCACTGTCTCTGTTCCCCACTTGCAAGATGTAGAAGCTTCATAAGTGGAAGAGCAATGCTGCAGGTGTATATTCTCTGTTTCCTTCCTTCCCTCTCTCCATCTCTGTCAAAATCAGATGGGGGAGACCACTGGAAATGGTGGAGTTGTGCAGGCACTGTGCCTCAGCAATAACCCTAGCAGCAAAAATAAACAAACAAATAAATATACCATTGGGTTAAAGAACCTGCCAAGTTGAGGTTGCCCACTCTGCTTTTGGAACCATCCTTCAGACCTCGTCCACATTCATATCAGAGCAGAAGCAACAGAGAAAAGAGGGAAAAATCTATGGATTCATGAATCAGAAGACCCAAGGCTTTGTTACAGTTGCCCTCCTGTTCCATGGTTTTGGAAAGGCTGCAGTTCAAAGCATCATCAGTTTAAAGCTTAAAACAAAACCACCTGGAGAAGGTAACCATGAATGCCACTCACTCTTAACCTTTCTAAGTATCAAAACCCACTTGTAATGTTAAAAAATGGAGGACGTTCCCCACCTTAGTGATTCTGTTGGGATTTTATTCTCTCTACTGAAAATCCACAATTGATATGTTCAAGAAGTTTTCTTAGGCTGGAGAGATAGCATAATACTTATGTAAACAGATCTGAACATCAAAGATCTCAGGTTCAATCCCTAGCACCAACATAAGCCAAAACTGAGCAGGATCTGCTAAAGTGGGGAGTGGGGTAAGAAATAGGACTTACTGTTACTGTTTACACCTGTTGCCAAATCACATAAATTCCCTTGTTCTAGGTCTTTCAAATGAGTGAGAGTATTTATTTGTCCTTTTGCAATTGACTTATTTTAGTTATCATGATGCCCTCAACATATTGTAGCCTGTGTCAGAATGTCCTTCCTTTTTAAGACTGAGTAATGTTCTATTATATGTATACACCACATTTTACTTCTCTATTAAACCATCAATAGGCTGTTGGGTTGCTTCAGTGTAGTTTTCTCTTTTAAATGCAGGCAGCACTTGAATATGATGAATGCCATGCCCGTGATTAGCTAGCATCATATTATCTCCATTTTATTATTTTTTATTTATAAAATGGAAATATTGACAAGACTATAGGATATGAAAGGTACATTTCCACACAATGCCTACCCCCAGAGCCCCATATCCAATCCCCTCCCTTGACAGTTTCCCTATTCTTTATACTTCTGGGAATAAAGACCCAGGATCATTGTGGGGTACAGAAGGTGGAAGGTCTGGCTTCTGTAATTGCTTCTCCGCTGGGCATTGGCATTGGCAGGTTGATCTATGCTCCGAGCCTGTCTCTCTCTTTCTCTAGTGGGGTAGAGATCTGGGGAGATGGGGCTCCAGGATACATGGTAGAGTCCTCTGCCCAAGACCCCAATCTTCATCTGCAATATTCATGCCTTTAGGTTCATGATTAGTCAACAATTTGTTCTGCATTATATCTTAACTCTTTTTCAGCCACCAGGTTCCAGATGATACCATATTATCTCCTTTTTTAAGATGAGAAAATTGAGGTCCAGTGATGTAGGTGACTTCCCCCAAAGAAGGCTACACAATTAATAAGAGGTGGAATACAAAGGAAAATTCAGTTCTGTGGGACTCCCAACCTAAGAGACTAGCTCTGATGGTAGAGAGAATTAGAGAGTCCCCAAACTCAGAGAAGGCAAAGAGAAGGACTAGTGGGTTGATGAGTGGAGATCTGTGTGTTTGTTTCATTACTTTCATCCAGCTAGCCCTGAAAGCTAGCCAGGGTTAAGGTAACCCTCAGAGTCCACTTGGAGACAGAATATACCCTGGACCCTCCCTTGCCACACAACCATTCACGTACATTATCAGGGACAAACTGTTTCCACAGTACTGTCCTCCTTCACAGTTCTTAATCACTGCAGATATACTTAGTCCCTGGGCCTTTGCTTGAACTCTTCCTTGTACTCTTGAAAGGCTCTTCACCACAGATAATTACAGGAGTCACTCCCTCCCTGTCTTCCCATCTTTGCTTAATTGTTACTTTCTCCTTGAGGCCTTTCCTGACCACACTATTTAAAAGTGAAACTACTAGGACTAGGTGGTGGCATACCCAGTAGAGTACACACATCACCTTGTGCAGACACCTTCAGTCCCCCACCTGTAAGGAAATGTTTTACAAGTGATGCAGGTGTCTCTTCTTATATCTCCCCCCATCTTTTACTTTCTGTTGTGTTCTCAGAAAAGCTATGACACATTTTTGCATAGAAAAATACATCATGACTTTTCTGACAACTCAATATTAGGGAAAAAATGGCTACCAGGAATGGTGGAGCCATGCAGGTACCAAGCCCCAGCAGTAAGCCTGGTGGCAAAATAAAGGCATAAGTAAGGGGTCAGGCAGTAGTGCACTTGTTTGACTGCACATGTTACAGTGCTCAAGGATACTGGTTCCTGATCCCCACCTGCAGGGGGAAAGCTTCTCAAATAGTGAATCAGTACTGCAGGTGTCTCTCTTTCTCCCCCACTTCCTCTCAATTTCTTTTTTAAAATATGTATGTATTTATTTATTCCCTTTTGTTACCCTGTTGTTCTATTGTTGTAGTTATTATTGCTGTCATTGTCAGACAGGACAGAGAGAAATGGAGATAGGAGGGGATGACAGAGAGGGGGAGAGGAAGATAGATACCTGCAGACCTGCTTCACTGGTTGTAAAGCGACTTCCCTGCAGGTGGGGAGCCAAGGGCTCAAACTGGGATCCTTATGCTGATCCTTTCGCTTTGCGCCACCTGCAGTTAACCCGCTGTTCTACCACTTGAATCCCTCAATTTCTTTTCGTCTCTATCCAACAAATAAATAAAATATTTGAAAAGGATATAAATAGGATTGAGGTAAAACAAAAACAGCTATTAAATTTACTACTGTGGTTCAGAGGTGTGGCTATGGAGTAGGAGCCTTTTCTCATCGCTCTCCTGACAAACTAGGAAAAACAACAAAAAGTCACCTGAAAACTCATCAAATACAAAACACAACCAGCATTTCTTCAGAAACTCACTAAGCCACAGGGGAGTACAGACTGTGGCTAGTGGGTAGAAAAGGAGTGAAGGGAAGTCAGACGGTGGCTCAGCGGGTTAAGCCCACATGGTGTGAAGTGCAAGGACCGGCATAAGGATCCCATTTCAAGCCCCTGGCTCCCCACCTTCAGGAGAGTCGCTTCACAGGCAGTGAAGCAGGTCTATAGGTGTCTATCTTTCTCTCTCCGTCTCTGTCTTCCCCTCCTCTCTCCATTTCTCTCTGACCTATGACATCAATAACAACAACAATAATAACTACAACAACAATAAAAAAACAAGGGCAACAAAAGGGAAAATAAATAAATATAATTTAAAATTTAAAAAAGGAGTGAGGAAGAGATTCCTGGAACTCAAGAAACCATACTTGATGAGGCTGCCTCTGAATTGAAAGTAAAACAGACGAATACTTTATCAGGGGTGGGTGAAGACCAAGGATATCATTCCAGGTCCTCATCGGAACTCATCTCTCTCACACTAGTGGCTATCAATCTAATGCTTGGCTGGCAGAATTTAGTTTTAGTGACCGTATAATAGTGGAGAAAATTTGGGGGTTCAACTCCAATGTGACCAAAATATTTCCTTTTCTGAGTCTCTGTTTTCTTTACTTATCTCTGTTATCTCTTTTATTTTATTCTTTCTTTATCTCATCTTTAAAATCTTTATTTATTGGAAAGAGACAACCAGAAATTGAGAGGGTAGGGGGAGATAGAGAGGAAGTGAGAAAGGGCCAGGGAGTGGAGCACTTGGTTAAGCGGATACATTACAGTACACAAGGACCCAGGTTCATGCCCCAAGTCCCCATCTGTAGAGGGAAAGCTTTACAGCAGTGAAGCAAGTCTTCAGGTGTCTTTCCATCTCTTTCCCTCTCTATTTCCCCCTCCCCTCTCAATTTCTCTCTGTTTCTATTCAATAATAAAGAGAAAAGAAGTGAGAGAGACACCTGCAGCACTGCTTCGCCATTCCCAAAGATTTCCCCCTGCAGGGGGGTCCCAGGGACTTGAACACATGTTCTTTGGCATTGTAGCATGCACACTCAATGAGGTGCACCACAATGCAGCCCTCTCTGTTTTATCTCTTAATAATAAGTAAATGATTCAGTTTTAAAAATGACATAGTTAAAAAGCCCTCTGATTGGCTCAGGCTCCCACATGCCACAGTTAAGATAAATCATAACTAAATCACTGGCAGTATAACAGGGGATTAACAGCCACTGTGCTTCACGTCAGGGATCGAGGTAAAACAAAAATAAATGTTAAAATTTACAACTGTGAACACTAAGTAACTTACTAGACACAAGTCAGTAAAGGAAAGTGTGATCAGTGGATTGAAAAATAGTGAGGGAGAAACTCTTAAAGACTGTAGAAACTGTACTCAGCATAAGAAAGCACCATCTTGCTGTTGCAAGCATCCACTTCTTTCTCCAATTTGAACCCAAGAGACCCTACCTCCCATCTTCCAACCTGACTTCCCTAGGCAGACAAGCTCACCAATGAGCCTTGGAACTCCCTCTCCCCAGAGCTCTAAACACTAGGGAAAGATAGAAACAGGCTGGGGGTATGGATTGACCTGTCAATGCCCATGTCTAGCAGATAAGCAATTACAGAAGTGAAACTTCTCACCATCTGCACCCCATAAACATATTTGGTCCAAGAATAGGGACAAAGAATAGGGAAGCTTCCAATGGAAGGGGATGGAATACAGAACTCTGGTGGTGGAAATTGTATGGGATTGTATCTCTCTTATTCCACAATCTTGCCAATTATTATTAAATAACAAAAAAACAAAGTATTCTCAGATAAGCAACAGTTAAGGAATAAACTATCATCAAGCCTGCCCTGCAAGAAATTCTAAAAGGTCTCATAAACAATCACAACATTACCAAAAATGTGCCATATATCAGAACATTCTAAAAGTTTATAAAAATGGCACTGAAATACCTTAAATCTATAGTATCAATAAATGTTATTGGTCAAGACTCACCCATTAAAAGGCACAAAATAGGAAGATGGGTCAGAAAACACAACCCAACAATTTGTTGTTGACAGGATTCCACCTAACTCAACAGGACAAACACAGACTCAAAGTGAAAGGGTGGAAAACTATCATACAAGTTAATGGACTACCAAAAAGGGTAGGAACAGCTATTCTCATATCTGACACAATAGACTTTAAAATAAATAAAGTAATAAAAGATAAAGATGGATCAGTCAACCAAGAGAACTTAACAGTTCTTAAGATCTGTGCACATAAGCAGGGGTCATCTAAATACATCAAATATCTACCCTTGTTGACATGTAATTTTTTAAATCAATATTAAATCACCAATAGTTTTTTTAAAAAAATAGAAAAATAAAATAAATATTTGGGGTACAGCTAAGGTAGTTCTTTTTTAAAATTTATTTATTGGGGAATTAATGGTTTACATTTGACAGTAAATACAGTAGTTTGTACATGCATAACATTTTCCAGTTTTCCACACAACAGTACAACCCCCACTAGTTCCTCTGTCAGCTAAGGTAGTTCTAAAAGGGAAATCCATAGACAAACAGGCACACATTAAGAAACAGGAAACATCTAAAATATACAACCTGACTATACACCTTAAGGACTTAGAAGAAAAAGAACAAAAGAACCCTAAAGCAAACAGGACTGAAATAACTTAAATTAGGGCAGAAATAAATAACATCAAAAACAACAGAACCATACAGTAGACCAAAGAAGCTAAATGTTGTTTCTTCTAAAGGGTAAATATAATTGGCAAACCTTTGGCCAGACCCATTTAGAAAAAAGAAGAAAGAAAAGGGAAGGAAAGAAAAGAAAAGGGAAGAGAAGGGAAGGGAAGGAAAGGGAAGGGAAGGGAAGGGAAGGGAAGGGAAGGAAAGGAAAGGAAAGGAAAGGAAAGGAAAGGAAAGGAAAGGAAAGGAAAGGAAAGGAAAGGAAAGGAAAGGAAAGGAAAGAGAAAAAAGGGAGAAGTATCAAATAAGTAGGATTATAAATGAAAGAGGAATTCCTTGCAGCGTCCGCACTCAGTGCAGTTGGAACCTTGTTACTTGCCTGTCTGTGTGCTCGTGCACGGACATGGCGTCAGCCTACTACCCAACAAACAACCCAAAGCTATGGGGAGTACCCCACCCTGCCTGGGCAGGGCTATTCCCAACAGAGCAACCAGCCCTATGGACAGCAGAGTTATGATGGTTATGGCCAGTCAGCAGACACATCAGGCTATGGCCAGAGCAGCTATGGCTCTTCCTATGGACAAACTCAGAACAACTATGGCACTTGGTCAGTTCCCCAGGGCAACAGCTCTGCCGGTGGCTATGGCAGTGGCCAGGGTTCTCAGTCTTATGGGCAGCAGTCGTCCTACCCCATCTATGGCCAGCAGCCGGCTCCTAGCAACACCTCTGGAAGTTACAGTGGCAGCTCTCAGAGCAGCAGCTATGGGTAGTCCCAGAGCGGGGGCTATGGGCAGCAGTCTGGCTATGGTAGAAAACAGAAAAGGTCTTACAACCCCCCGCAGGGCTACAAGCAGCAGAACCAGTACAATAGTAGCAGCAGAGGTGGTGGAGTAGGTGGTGGAGGTAACTGTGGCCAAGATCAGCCCTCCATGAGTGGTGGCTATGACAGTCAAGACCAGAGTGGCAGCAGCTATGGGGAAGGCCAGCAGGACCATGGATGCAGGGGCCATGGTGGTGACGGTGGTGGTTACAACCGCAGTGGTGGTGGCTATAAACCCAGAGGCCGGGGAGGTGGCCATGGAGGCAGAGGTGGCATGGGTGGAAGTGACCTTGGTGGCTTCAATAATTTTGGTGGCTCTTGGGACCAAGGATCATGCCATGACTCAGAACAAGATAATTCAGACAATAACACCATCTTTGTGCAAGGCCTAGGCGAGAATGTAACAATTGAGTCTGTGGCTGATTACTTCAAGCATCTCGGGATAATTAAGACAAATAAGAAAACCAGACAGCCCATGATTAACCTGTATACAGACAGGGAAACAGGTAAGCTGAAGGGAGAGACAACAGTGTCCTTCGATGACCCCCTCCTTCTTCTAAAGCAGCCATAGACTGGTTTGACGTTAAAGAATTCTCTGGAAACCCCATCAAAATTTCATTTGCTACTCGCCAAGGAGACTTCAGCTGGGGTGGGGACAGTGGACGCGGAGGTCGAGGGACAGGAGGACCCATGGGCCGAGGAGGCTACAGACATGGCAGCAGTGGCGGCGGTGGCCGGGGAGCATTTCCTAGTGGAGGAGGTGGTGGTGGCGGCCAGCAGAGAGCTGGGGACTGGAAGTGCCCTAATCCTACTTGCAAGAACATGAACTTTTTTTGGAGGAACGAAAGCAACCAGTGTAAGGCCCCTAAGCCAGATGGACCAGGAGGGGGCCCAGGAGGCACTCACATGGGAGGCAACTACAGAGATGATCGCTGCAGGGGCAGAGGAGGCTATGACTGGGGCAGCTACGGAGGCCGTGGGGTGGACCATGGGGGCTTCTGAGGGGCCCAGGGTTGTGGGGTCAGAGTTGGCTTTGGCCCTGGCAAGATGGGCTCCAGCAGTGAGCATAGACCTGTCTCAGGGAGAGGCCATATTAGCCTGGCCCAGAGTCTCTGTTACCCTCATTATTTTGTAACCAGATTACTGACCCACCCACGGATTTTTGTGTTGGACTGTAATTGTAACCATAGCTCTGACTCCCATTAAAAACCATCATTTTAGTTAAAAATAAAGCTCTCCTCTCCTCTCCCGAATCAACTAGGAATACCAAAGGAGACCACCTGGGACCGTAACAAGACAGGACTAGAACATCTTCAGGAACCCATCAAATCACCAGTGAGTGCAAACATGTGTGGCTGGAGGACAGAGAGGAGCCTAGGGAGAGATTAAGTGGCTAGTAACAGTCCGGCAATTTATCAGAGACACCACCTCCAGTCTGTTCCACCAACAAGGGGACGGCTGAAGGGAGGAGAAGAATCCTCTGACTCACAAAGTGCAGCTCTGAGTTTCCATTGCTACTGCCCTCAGAATCTGGAGCAGAGGCAGGGAGGTACACCAGGGGACAGAGATCTAACCAGGAAACTCAGGAGAAGACCTATACCTTGGTGGCCTAGCAGTGGGGTTGTGGAGGTCTCTTTGCATAACCACTGGATTATCCCTGCCACACCCTGCTTTATCTCTTGGTCAGGAGTCCATAATTAAGCTAAGAAGTGTACTTATAGTTTAAAAGCCCTCAGGCTCCCATAGCCTATAGGGAAGAAAAAGCACAAAAGAGGCTTTTAGGCCACTGAGCTCCAACTCAGGGATTAAAATACTACTGAAACAACTGTTAAATTCCACCACTGTGAACCCTTTAATTACCTTACTTAGACACAAGTCAATCCAGGCAGTAGTGATCACTAATTTGAAAAGTACTGAGAGAGGGACCTCATAACATACTATATAAAATGGTTAAACCAACAAGAAGAAATATTGGAGAAATGAACGAGGACAAGAATCCAGCTAAAAAAACCCCAAAGGTTGAAGGACAAAATAAAGAAATCAAAATCGAAACACTAGTTAAGGAGATAATCATAGAACTGAGTAAAGAATTAGAAAGAGCAGAGGGTAGATAGCATAACAGTTATGCAAACAGACTCTCATGCCTGAGGCTCCAAAGTCCCAGGTTCAATCCCCCACACCACCATAAGCCAGAGCTGAACAGTGCTCTGGTTAAAAAAAAATTGAAAAAAAAAGAATTAGAAATAATTGTCATCAGAAATGCAGAAACAGCCAATGAGACTCTGGAAGAAAACACTAATTATCTCAAGGTTATCAGAAAGCAGAAATAGCTGAGCTAAGAACACAAATAGCTGAACAAGCTAAAACAGTATCAGAACAGGGTAACAAAATAGATGAACTCCAGAAGACAATAGAGGGGAGAGAGAATAGAACCAATGTGGCTGAAGACAGAATTAGCAAGATCGAGGACAAATTAGAGACAACTAAAAAAGAAGTAAGATATCTCAAAAAGAGATTAAGAGATACTGAAAACAACAACAGAGACCTATGGGATGACTTCAAAAGAAAGAATATACACATTATTGGCTTACCAGAGGAAGAAAGAGAGGGAGAGAAAGAAAGCATTCTTCAGGCCATAATAGCTGAAAACTTCTCTAGTCTAGACAACATCAAAGACATAAAGATTTAAGAAGCGCAGAAGGTCCCAAACAGAATTAACCTAGACTTAAAAACACCAAGACACATCATATTTAGAATGGAAAGGAATAAGGATAAAGAAAGGATCCTGAAGGCTGCAAGAGAAAAACAAAGAGTCACCTACAGAAGAAAACCCATAAGATTAGCAGCAGACTTCTCCACACGAACACTACAGGCCAAGAGAGAATGGCAAGATATCTATTGAGTACTCAATGAGAAAGGCTTTCAACCAAGAATACTTTATCCTGCTAGACTGTCATTCAGACTAGATGGAGGCATAAAAACCCTCTCAGACAAGCAACAGTTGAAAGAATCAACTATCACCAAGCCTTCCCTGAAAGAAGTTCTGAAAGACATAAGGGAGCTAAATGAAGAGATAGATAAACTAGAACTATTGGACATTTTCAGAGTCATTCATCCCAAGAAACTGGAATACACATTATACTCAAGTCCACATGGGTCATTCTCAAGGATAGACCATATGTTAGGCCAAAAAGACAGTATCAGCAAATTCAAGAGTATTGAAGTAATCTCAAGCATCTTCTCACACCACAGTGGACTGAAACTAACACTTAACAATCAACAAAAGATTAATAATAGTCCCAAAATGTGGAGGCTCAACAGTACACTTCTTAACAACTACTGGGTTAGAGAGTAAATACAGAAAGACATCAAAATGTTTCGAGAATTCAATGAAAATGAAGACACAAGCTATCAAAATATTCGGGATGGAGCTAAGGCAGTATTGAGAGGGAAGTTCATAGCCATACAAGCACACATGCGGAAACAAGACAAAGTACAAATAAACAGCCTGGTTGCACATTGTAAAGACCTAGAAGAAGAAGAAGAAGAACAAAGGAACCATAAAGCAACCAGAATGACAGAAATCATTAAAGTTAGGGCAGAAATCAATAACATTGAAAATAAGAAAACCAGACAAAAGATCAACAAAAGTAAATGTTGGTTCTCCGAAAGAGTAAACTAAATCTACATACCTTTAGCCAGACTCAAAAAACAAAAAAAGGAGAAGACCCAAATAAATCAGATACTAAATGAAAGAGGAGATATCACAACAGACACCACAGAAATTCAAAATATCATGCGAGGCTTCTGTGAACAACTATATGCCACCAAGATAGAGAACCTGGAAGAAATGGGACAATTTCCTAGATACCTACTAACTTCCAAAACTAAGTAAAGAGGAAGTAGATAACATGAACAGGCCCATCACAGCTAATGAAACTGAAACAGTTATCAAAAATCTTCCCAAAAATAAAAGTCCTGGACCAGATGGTTGTACAAATGAATTCTACAAAATCCTTCAAAGAAGAACTAATACCTCTACTTTTAAAAGTCTTCCAGAAGACTGAAGACACTGGAATACTCCCTTCCAGCTTCTATGAAGCCAACATCACTCTGATACCAAAAGCAGGCAGGAACACAACCAAAAAAGAAAGCTACAGATCAATATCTCTGATGAACATACATGCTAAAATATTGAACAAAATTCTAGCCAGCCGGATACAGTAGTATATTTAAAAGATTGTTCATCATGACCAAGTAGGGTTTATCCCAGGCATGCAAGGTTGGTTTAATATATGTAAATCAATCAACGTGATCCACCACATCAACAAAAGCAAGACCAAAAACCACATGGTCATATCAGTAGATGCAGATAAAGCCTTTGACAAAATACAACATCCCTTTATGATCAAAACACTACAAAAAGGGGAATACATGTAAAATTCCTGAAGATAGTGGAGTCTATATATAGGAAACCTACAGACAACATCATACTCAGTGGCAAAAAACTGGAAGCATTTCGCCTCAGATCATGTACTAGACAGTGCTGCCCACTATCACCAGTACTATTCAACATAGTGTTGGAAGTTCTTGCCATAGCAATCAGGCAGAAGCAAGGAATCAAAGGGATACAGATTGGAAGAGAAGAAGTCAACTCTCCCTATTTGCAGATGACATGATAGTATACATAGAAAAACCTAAGGAATCCATCAAGAAGCTTTTGGATATCCTCAGTCAATACAGTAAGGTGTCAGGCTACAAAATTAACATTCAAAAGTCAGTGGCATTCCTCTATGCAAACACTAAGTTACAAGAAGATGAAATCCAGAAATCAATTCCTTTTACTATAGCAACAAAAACAATAAAATACCTAGAAGTAAACTTAACAAAAGAAGTGAAAGACTTGTATACTGAAAATTATGAGTCACTTCAAGGAAATTGAAAAAGACACAAAGAAGTGGAAAGATATTCCATGTTCATGGGTTGGAAGAATTAACATCATCAAAATGAATATACTACCCAGAGCCATCTACAAATTTAATGCTATCCCCATCAAGATCCCAAGCAAATTTTTTATGAGAATAGAACAAATGCTACAAATGTTTATCTGGAACCAGAAAAGATCTAGACTTGCCAAAACAATCTTGAGAAAAAAGAACAGAACCAGAGGCATCACACTCCCAGATCTCAAATTGTATGATAGGGCCATTGTCATAAAAACTGCTTGGCACTGGCACAAGAATAGACATACTGACCAGTGGAACACCATTGAGAGCCCAGAAGTAAGCCCCCACACCTATGGACATCTAATCTTTGACAAAGGTGCCTAGACTATTAAATGGGAAAGCAGAGTCTCTTCAACAAATTGTGTTGGAAAAAATGGGTTGAAACATGCAGAAGAATGAAACTGAACCACTATATTTCACCAAAGACAAAAGTAAATTCCACGTGGATCAAGGACTTGGATGTTCTGACCACAAACTACCAGATACGTAGAGTAAAATATTGGCAAAACTCTTTTCCTCATAAATTTTAAAGACATCTTCAATGAAACAAATCCAATTACAAAGAAGACTAAGACAAGCATATACCTATGGGACTACATCAAATTAAAAAGCACAGCTAAAGAAACTACTACCCAAACCAAGAGACACTTCACAGAATGGGAGATCTTTTCATGCCATACATCAGACAAGAGGCTAATAGCCAGAATATATAAAGAACTTGCAAATCTCAACAAGACAACAAATAACCCCATCCAAAAATGGGGGGAGGATATGGACAGAATATTCACCACAGAAGAGATCCAAAAGGCCGAGAAACACATGAAAAAATGCTCCAAGTCTCTGATTGTCAGAAAAATGCAAATAAAGACAACAGTGAGATACCACTTCACTCCTGTGAGAATGTCATACATCAGAAAAGGTAACAGCAGCAAATGCTGGAGAGGGTGTGGGGTCAAAGGAACCCTCCTGCACTGCTGGTAGGAATGTAAATTGGTCCAACCCCTGTGGAGAACAGTCTGGAGAACTCTAGGAAGGGTAGAAATGGACCTACCCTATGATCCTGCAATTCCTCTCCTGCGGATATATCCTAAGGAACCCAACACACCCATCCAAAAAGATATGTGTATACATATGTTCCTAGCAGCACAATTTGTAATAGCTAAAACCTGGAAGCAACCCAGGTGTCCAACAATGGAATACTACTCAGCTATAAAAAATGGTGACTTTACCGTTTTCAGCCGATCTTGGATGGACCTTGAAAAACTCATGCTAAGTGAAATAAGTCAGAAACAGAAGGATGAATATGGGATGATCTCACTCTCAGGCTGAAGTTGAAAAACAGGATCAAAGGGAGTCAGGCGGTAGAGCAGTGGGTTAAGCACATGTGGCACAAAGTGCAAGGGCCGGCTAAGGATTCTGGTTCGAGCCCCCGGCTCCCCACCTACAGGGGCATACCATCACAGGTGGTGAAGCAGGTCTGTAGGTGTCTATTTTTCTCTTCCCCTCTCTGTTTTCCCCTTCTCTCTCCATTTCTCTCTGTACTATCCAACAATGACAACAATAAAACAACTAGGGCAACAAAAGGGAATAAATAAATATTTTTTAAAAAGCAAAAAAAAAAATAACATCAGAAAATAAAACACAAGTCGAACCTGAACTGGAATTGGAGTATTGCACCAAAGTAAAAACTCTGGGGTGGGTGGGTGGGTGGGTGGGGAGAATACAGATCCAAGAAGGATGACAGAGGACCTAGTGGGGGTTGTATTATTATATGGAAAACTGGAAAATGTTATACATGTACAAACTATTGTATTTACTGTTGAATGTAAAACATTAATTCCCCAATAAAGAAATTTTAAAAAGAAAGAAATGAAAGAGGAGATACCATAACAGATTCCACAGAAATTAAAGTATCATTCAAGGCTCCTATGAAAAAATATATACCTCCAAGCTAGAGAACATGAAAGAAATGGACAAGTTCCTAGATATCTATGAACTTCAAAAATTAAACAAAGTGGAAGTAGAAAATGTAAACAGGACAATCACCAGGGGGAATTATAACAGTTATCAAGAACCTTCCCAACAATAAAAGTTCTGAACCAGGTGGTTTTACAAGTGAACTCTACAAATACTTCAAGAGTTAGTACCTCTAATTTTTAAAGCTCTTCTAAAATATTGAATACACAGGAATACTCTTTATCACCTTCCATGAAGCCAGCATCACCCTGTTACCAATAGTAGACAGAGACACAACAACAAAGGAAACTAAAGATCAATATCTCTGATGAACATAGATGCTAAAATATTGAACAAAATTCTAGCCAACTGGATACAGCATTATATTAAAAAAAGTTCATTATGACCAAGTGGGGTTTATTCCAGAGATGCAAAATTGGTTTAATATAATTAAATCAATCAACATGAACCACCACATCAATAAAAGCAAGATCAAAGACCACAGGATTATATCAGTAGATGCAGAGAAAGCCTTTGACAAAATCCAACATCTCTTTATGATCAAAATGCTACAAAAATGCAAGTGCACCAAATTAGAAAGTTTCTTCACAGCAAAAGAAACCATCACCCAAGCAAAGAGACCCCCTTACAGAATGAGAGAAGATCTTTACATGGCATACATCAGAGGCTGTGTGGGCAAAGGAACCCTCTTGCACTGCTGGTGGGAATGTAAATTGGTCCAACCTGGAAGCAACCTAGGTGTCCTACAACAGATGAGTGACTGAATAAGTTGTGGTATATATACCGCAAGGGAATACTACTCAGCTGTTAAAATGGTGAATTCACCGTCTTCACCTCATATTGGATGGAGCTTGAAGGAATCATGTTACGTGAGATAAGCCAGAAAGAGAAGGATGAGTACAGGATTATCCCACTCACAGACAGAAGTTGAAAAATAAGAACAGAAGTGAAAACACAAAGCAGAACTTGAACTAGATTTGGTTTATTGCACCAAAGTAGAGGACTCTGTGGTGGTGGTAGTGGTAGTAGAGAAGTGTTCATGTCCTGGAACATAATGGTGGAGGAGGTCCTAAGTAGGGAGTTAGAGTGTTATGTGGATAACTAAGAATTGTTACACATGTACCAACTACTGTATTTTACCATGGACTATAAACCACTAATCCCTCCAAGGAAAAAAAAAGATGTTAATAAATGTGTAACCACTTACCCCCAAACCCTTTTCTCCTTCCTTGTTTCATTTTTCTTCAAAGCACTTTCGACTTTCTAGAATATCATAAAATTTTACCTATTTATTGTCACTAGAATGAAAGCTCCCTGAGGACTGGGGTTTTATCTAATTTATTCACTGCCTTCTCCACTAACTGAAAAAAGCAGTGACTGAAAACCAATAAGAAATACTATGTTTTTTAAATGAACTCTGTCTTATCCCTAGTACTAAGAAATATTATCCACTATGTTAACTGGCAGGCCATGTGATTTCATTTTATTTATTTTTAATATTTAAAAAAAGAAATAGAGATGAATATGTGTGAGCAATGTTTCAAAACCTTTTTTTTTTTTTTGCCTCCAGAGTTATTTCTGGGATTCAGTGCCTGCACTACAAACCCACTGTTCCTGGAGGCCATTTTTTCCCTTTGTTGCCCTTGTTCTTTATTGTTGTTGTTGTTACTATTATTGTTGTTGCTGTCATTGTTGTTGGATAAGGCAGAGAAAAATCGAGAGAGGAGGGGAAGAGAGAGAGGGGGTGAGAAAGATAGACACCTGCAGACCTGCTTCACTTCTCATGAAGCGACCTCCCTGCAGGTGGGGAGCCGAGAGCTTGAACAGGGATCCTTACACCTGTCCTTGTGCTTTGTGCCACGTGCGCTTAACCTGCTGTGCCACAGCCTGGCCCCAATGTTTAAGTGCCTTGTCTAGTCTCTGGCATGATGATACTTCTAGCAGTGCCAATTTGTATCTATCTGATCTAGTTGTAAGTGCTTAAAACTTTGCCTCAGTGTCTTCATCTGCAAAAGGAAGCTGGTAGTAGTACCACGCTCAGTTTGTCTGACTTCAACAAGCTACTGAATAACTGCATACTGAGCTCTTGTTAAATGCCTGTTATCTGGTAAATTCTCCTTGAGTGGGAGCTGTTACCATCGTCATCATGAGTCATTTATTGATGTATTTGAAAACAATACTTCAGAACATAAGGATGTACACCCTTCTTGCAGTTTGAATACTGAGGTTTTTTTTAAGACTCCATTTATTTATTAATGAGAAAGATAGGAGGAGAAAGACAGAACCAGACATCATTCTGGCACATGTGCTGCCGGGGATCGAACTCGGGACCTCATGCTTGAGAGTCCAAAGCTTTATCACTGTGCCACCTCCCAGACCATAAATACTGAGTTTTTGTAAAGTATCTTGCATCTAGTAAATGTTCACTAAGTGGAACTGTTGTCATAATCATCAAGAGTTATTTATTGATATATTTGAAGGTGGTATTTCTGAGTATGTGGATGTATACTCCTGTCTCAATTCATTGCAGTCCTCATGGTCTTGGGTCCACAGTTCTGGGGGCTGGTGCCATGAACACCAAGTTTTAGCAGTCAAAGAAAAGAGTTTGGTGAGAAGGGGAAGCCAGACAAGAGGGAGCATGGTCACGTTCCAAGCCACCATCTTGGAATGGCAATTCCATGAACACATTTAGAGACGAAGTTAGCATTTGCCCTAGGAGACCTTCCAACACTTCTGAAATCTGATATAACAAAAAAAAAAATGCTCCAGAAGACAGATGGAGATGGTTATTACCAGACCTGGTACAACGTTCCAGTGTTTTCTCACCTTTTCATTTCAGTTTATGAAGACTAGTGAGTCTGCTCTGATCATTTTATCTGGCCTGGTATCCCGAAGCTTTCTAAGTTCCAGATAATAGACCATTCTTGACAGGTTGGCTCTTGGTACCCAGCCAGTCTCAGTGCATCATTTCTTTTGTATTGCCACCAGAGTTATCAAATGGGGCAGGGTGTTGCCCCTAAGATTCCAGTGGCTTTTTTTTTTTGCCTTTTCTCCTTCTGTTTTATTTCATAGAACTGAGAGAAATTGAGAGGGGAGGTAGAGATAAGGAGGGACAGAGGAAGATAAACATCTGCAGACCTGTTTCAACACCTGTGAAGCCCCCTTTCTCCCCACCTCCACAGGTGGGGAACAAAGGCTCAATCTCCTCATTACTTCTCTGCTCACTCCTTACCAGTACATGGGGTGCCAGAAATCTGTTTTCAAGACTAACATCTGTGGGACTATGGGACCAAGAACAACTAGCTGAGGTCCCCTGGGGAAAGCAGCGGTGGGTAGTCAGTGTGCAAGATACACTCTCTTCAGTGGCACTTTTTTCTTTCTATCTTATCTTTTCTTTTTTCTTTTTCTTTCTTTCTCTTTCTTTTTCTTTTCTTTTTTTTTTTTTTTTTTTTTTTTTTTGCTATGCCCTACAGAGAGGGGAAGCACACAGAGAAGATTAATCAAGTAGTTCGGTGGTCCTGAAGAGATCAAAGAAGCAGTTGAGTGTGGGATTTGGTATGGAGGTGCGGAGGAGTGGCCACACCCCTGGGGGTCAGCATTATTGAACAGAAACCAGTGTACCCAAGGAGCAAGCATGTAGCTCTGCCTATGGCCTGATTGGTCTGGTGAGAGGGGTGAGTACGTTCTGTGATTTTTTTTTTTGCTCAAAATGGGCTATAGAACCAATTAAACATCTCCTTTTCAGGCAAAAAAAACAGGGAACCCCAGGTATGGGGATTATTTTTAGGAAGTTGATCTTCCTGTAAGATCGAAACAAAACTAAATTCCAGCAACACTTGACAACATACCACAAAGAGACTTCTTCCTGACCTTCAAGAGAAAGAAGTCAGGAAGTGTATGGAATCAGGTATTTTTTTGTCCCCAAACCAATAACCTTAAAATAAAATCATAATTAAAAGATGGCTCTATCTGTGCTGCACAAAATAAAGGGGACCCTCTTATTCCCATTTTTTTCTGGAAGCCTTGACTCTATTCTTGACAAATGGACCATGTGTAACAACTGTCCAGGCCCTTTCTGGGCCTGATGGGAAGTTCTCTCTGGGACCCTATTTGCATAGACAAATACAGACTGACATCTGTCAGCTTAGCACCTCAAGCCAAGGAACTTGAGCAGTGATGGGTAACCTTCTGGGCAAATACATGGGTATTGGATTCCAAAAAAAAAAAAAGACAGTGTCAAATTGGGGCTAATTTGCATAGCCTTATCAGGTTAATTACTACAATGTCTCCAGGAACTTGAAAATCCTCGGATTCTTATGCAACCAGAATGCTCACAGTCTGTTGCTATGAAACTTGGAGAGTAAATTACCATGAATACCATTAATCTGTTCACTAGGAGGTTAATTTGCAATTTGTTGGCAAATCACATGTGGGTCTTATAGCAAGAGTGTGGGTGGTGTTTTTGTGCCAACCTGTGGCCCCTCCTGTCGCCGTGTGTATATGAGTGAGTGAGTGTGTGTGTGTGTGTGTGTGTGTGTGTGTGTGTCCCGGTCCATGTAGCTTTGACCCTCCCTGAGAACACACACCCTGGTTGGTTTTACTGGCTCTTCTGACATCTCCTGGATTCTAGGACATGTGTTCTCAGGGTTCTGGGTTTGTTGTGCTGAGTAGTTGTCAGCTCAATGCCAGCTTCTGAGCCATTGTTTCCTTGTGAGACAGAGTCACAAAGGTGTCCACTAGTGCTTTAGTCACCTTTTTTTTTTCTGAGATATCTCCTTTGCTGATACTAGTTCTCAAGTTGGTTTCGCATGCAGTCAGATTGCTTCTGGCACCTGGGAGTCAGAGAGGTAGGAGAAATGGAAGACAGGGAAGTTGCATTGGGGTAGGGAATGACAGAAGTCTGTCCTGGTTGACATCGGGAAGACTGCTAAGCAGAGCCAGGAAGGGAAGACAGGGGCTTCCATGGATACTTTGTGCTATTGTCAATGAGGGATCAATGAAACAAATTGCACTCCAGCTGCAATAGCCTGCTCTTTCACGAAACTACTGGCACTTACCACAATGTGAAAGAAAAAAAAAAAAAAAACTTCTGATTTAGGGGGCAGGCTGTGGGGTGTTGGAAACCCCAGTCACCCAGAAATAGTTTCCTGGTTCACTTTCCATAGCTGGAAAACTCCATCCTCTTGCCTTAGTTGGAGGTTGGGAATTCAAATATACAACGTATTTGGGGTGGGGCACCCAGGAACTGAAGGGAATGGGGACATACAATACTTCAGTTTTGAAGGCCACGAGGGCACCCCTAGAAAGTGATCAAAGCCTTGTAGACACCCAGAAAAGCCCAGAAGATGGATGCACTTGAGTCCATCACTATGGGGGGGAGATAAGTGTTTAATGGCAGGCCTAAGAAGGACAGGTGGTGGTATATCCAGTTGACTACACTTGTTATAATGCTCAAAGATTTAGGTTCAAGCCCCCGGCTCTCACATGCAGGGCAAAAGCCTCATGAGTAGTAAAGCAGTGCTGCAGGTGTCTTTCTCATTCCTCTCTATCTTCCCTTTCTCTCTCAATGTCTATCTCTATTCAATAAAATAAAATATGTTTAAAAGGACATGTCTAAGGGCATGCTGAATGTTTGGATAGGCTCCAAAACCAGATACTCCACCTGCCAGACAGGTGAACCATAGAATAAGCCTGGGGTGTGGTGTAGAGTTTGTGATGGGCGGGCACACAGAAGCTGACTTAGGAGATCTGCTGGGAGCTAGAAAATGCCAGAAAATATAGCAATTGGGATGTCCTCTTGAACTATTCTCTTCCTCATACTCCATACCCTGTTCCTCCCAGCTCAGTAATCAGTGTTCACTGTGTACTTGTTCTTGTGCTGGGCACTAGAGCTACAATGGACAAGACATACTGGTCCTGTTTTCAATGAACTCAATCAGTGAACTCTTTATTATTATTATTATTATCATTACCATTATCTTTATTTATTTAACAGATAGAGACCACCAGAAATTGAAAGGGGAGATAGAGAGGAAGACACCTGCTTCACCACTTGTGAAGCTTTCTCCTTGCAGGTGGAGACTGGGAGCTTGAACCCAGGTCCTTGTACACTGTAGTATGTGCACT
>NW_026648146.1:0-120014 GCF_950295315.1 Erinaceus europaeus | reverse complement strand
CTCACCCGAGTAATGAAGCTGAAGGGTTGTCATTCCACACGTGAAGTCTCTGGATACAGTCTGAGGTGAAGCATGTTGAGATGGCAATCCTTGCTTTGGTTAGGTTGTGATCGGCGGATGCAATATTATTTGGTTTGGATTGGGAGATGCATACGGGAAAGTGGGCCCTATCCAAGGGTGCCAGGACTGAGGGAATTTTTTAAAATAATAAAAATTTTTTAAAATAATAAAATTTTTTAAAATAATAAATAAACAAATGATAAAATTAATAAAACTGTTTGCTGTTTGCAGTTCTTGCTCCCCAGGACGTTGGACTTTCTCAACTCCCTCCCCTACAGCATGAAAAAAGGTTCTTGACCAACCATAGAGCAAATGGAGTAGGGGCGAGTGGAGCTTGTTGCATGTCTGTGCTGCTCATGCCCAGGTGTCGGTGGGGGCCGTGGCAGAGGCTGTAAGGGGGCTAAGGGGCAGAAGGAGACTGTTTGAGAGGCAGGCTGCAGGCAGGGGAGCCTGTGAGTGTGTGCAGGGCAGTGTGTGTGCGTGTGGTGGCTGGGGGTTAGGGCAGGTCCCCCTGCTGGATGGTGAAATGGCAGCTGGGCTGGCACTGGGCCCCCAGGGCTGAAGCGCAGAAGCAGGGTGGCAGTAAAGTAGTGCATGGAGGCACACAGTAGATGTTAGTTGGGGAGCTGGGGGACAGAGGGCAAGGGGAAAGGGGGCATCCTTGAGGAGGGGTCTGGAGTAGAGAGTGGGGGGATCTGGAGGCATGGAAGGTCCCAGGAACCAGGGATTGACAGAAACAGAACCCTGCACCCACCCACTGGATAGAAGCTGCAGCAGCCAGAGCACCAGCCCTGGCTTGCCTAGGCCAAGGGCACTGAGTGAGTTCCTCTGAGGATGAGGAAGAGAAGGAGGAGGAGGTGGAGGAGGAGGAGGAGGAGGAGGAGGAGGAGGAGGAGGAGGAGGAAGAGGAGGAGATAGAAAAGGAGGAGAAGGAGGAGGAGGAGGAGGAGGGGCAGGAGGGCAGCTATCAGTAGGCAATGGGATTAATAGAGGCCTCCATTATGGAGGCATGTGTCCAGGCAGGCACCCACCAATCCTCAGGGGCAGCTCAGGACTCCCAGGGACCTGGTGTGGGTATCTCTGGGGCAGGGACTGTCAGTCAGTCAGCAAGACTGTATGTCAGTGCAAATGGTGGGACAGGGGCCTGGCGGAACTTGGTCCCCAGCCCTGGGCTGTCAGTTGCCAGCCCCATGTCCAGACACACACCAATCTGCCCCTAGCCCCTTGGCCCGGCCGACCTGCACCTGCTTTGGCCTGGGTCTCTGGCTCTGGTGGCTGGCCACCACCCCTCAAGGTCAAGTTCAGGGTGGTGGTCATGGCTGCTGGTCAACTGGATGGGCGGGGTCCCCGTGGCCTAGCAACCACAGGAGCCCTCTGTGATGTCCTAGCCCCTGGCATTCTGTGCTGGCCACACTGGCACTGGGCAGCCCAACTGCCCTGCCACTAGGTCAGCCAGCAGCGCCCAGACGCCTGGGCCCTGGCACAGAGGGAACTGAAGAATGGGAAGCCAGTGCTGACCGACAAGGGACCTCAGGGCTGGCAGCCAAGAGAAGACAGGTGGAGGTGTGCCCGGGATCCAGGGAGCCCAGGCCAGAGCTGCCTGCATGCCTGCCTGCCTTCCTGGATGTCTGTATGCTGCCTTTGTCCAGGTAGGTTTCTCAGGTCCCCTCCACTCCTGTCCTCTCCTGTCCTCTCCTGCCCTCACCATCCTCTCCCCTCTCCTCTCCTCTGCACTTTGCTTCTCTCCTTTGTATTCTCTTGCGTGTGCCCTGCTCAACAGCTCCAGCACTTGTGATGGTTCTCCAGTGACAGCTGTTCACAACCCCTTCCACACCCTCCCTGACCCTGAGGTGACCCAACTCACAGGTCTCCAGCTCACCCCACCCACACCCACACCCCCCAACACATTCCCTGGTTCAGCCCCTCAGCCCTATTCAGCCGAAATCGCCCCTTTGCAACCTACCTATGCATCCTGGTTTGTCTTCACCATTCAAGGAGAGATCTCCTTTTGTACTTGGTTGAGTGGTAGATGGATGGATGGATGGATGGATGGATGGATGGATGGATGGATGCATGGACAGGTCAATGGATTGGTTTTGTAGAGGCAGAGTACCATCTAGGGGTACTTGAGACCGCTGGTGTCAGAGCCAGAGACTATGTGACATGTAAAACATTAATTCATCAATACCAATAATGAATAAGCACCTAAATAAATAAATAAATAAATATAAAAACTGGGTTAAAAAATACATGGTGTCTTTGCCTTTCTGCATATGGTATGCTGTGAGTATCTTAACAAGGAAAGCATTATCCTGAGTAGCCCCATTGAAGTAGTGGAATATTTCCTTTTCCTTTTTCTTTTTTTTACTTTCAATTTTCTTGATTATTTATTGGAATAAATAGACAGGGATTGAGAGGGAAGGGAGGGATAGAGAGTTTGTGACGCAGAGAGAGTCACCTGCAGCACTTCTGCACCACTTGTAAACATTTCCCCTGGCAGGTGGGGACCAGGGTCTTGAAGCCCAGTCCCCCTGCATTGTAACATGAGTGCTTAACTGGGTGTGGCACCACCTGGTACCCTTGATGGGACACTTTTTTTTAGCAATGAAAAGAAATTCTCGTGGCAAGGTAATAAATAAATGATGAAATAAACAAAACTGCATTTACATGAACTCTGGAAACACACAGGGACATATACATCTCTGTTACCTGTATTACTTATTCGTTGATTGATTGATTGATTGATTGATTGATTGCCTCAAGGTGTTATTGCCTCAGCTCAGTGCCTGCGCCACGAATAATCCACAGCCCCTGCACTCCTTTTGTTCCCCTTTCGCTGCCCTTGTTGCTTGGTCACTGTGGTGGTTATTGTTGTGGTTGTTGTTGTTGTTTTGACCTTGCATCAGACAGAGAGAAAAGGAGAGAGCAGGGGAAATACAAAGTGGAAGAGAAAGATAGAGCCCCTAAAGACCTGCTTCACCCCCTGTAAAGCGACTCCCCTGCAGGTGGGTTTCTGGGCGCCAGACCCCAGACCCTTCCACCTGTCCCCTCTTTTCGTGAGCGCCACAAGGCCTTAACCCTCTGACATACCGCCAAACCTCCCTGCATTTACTTTTGAAGGCAGTATGACCTGCCTCGTTTTGAACCTCTTTATCCTGAGGGTCAGTCCTGGAGACAGTGTCATGACACGACACACGGAGATCTCTGGTATCAGAGAGCACTTGGAACAGCAGCTGGGGCTCTAGTGCCAGGGCAGGAGCAACTCCCCATCCACCGTCCACGGAGTCCACCTGCCTGCATTTTGGTCCTTTTCCCTCCAAAAAAGATCTTTCCCTTTTTTCACTGAGAAACAAGTAGCAGACAGGTTACCCAGGCAGGGGGAAAAAAAAATAAATAAAAAGCCTTTTTTTTTTTTTTTTTTTAACCGTGGCGAATGACCATCTTCTGGGAAGTACAGGTTTTGAACCTGAAAACTCTGTCTGTCTGTGTCCTAGTCCACAGAAAGAGCCACTAGCCCAGCCAGATCTCACACTCAGATGGGGTATTTTTGCCAGTCAAAAGTCTGCACAGCGCACTTGGGATTGGGCGGCCTGAGACACAAATGTTACATTGTAGATGGACTGTTTGCAGTTCTTTTTTTTTTTTTTTTTTTTAATTTTTTATTTAAGAAAGGATTAGTGAACAAAGGCATAAGGTTAAGGTAGGAGGGGTACAACTCCACACAATTCCCACCACCCAATCCCCATAACCCACCCTCTCCCATGATAGCCTTCCCATTCTCTAGCCCTCTGGGAGCATGGACCCAGGGTCGTTGAGGGTTGCAGAAGGTAGAGGGTCTGGCTTCTGTAATTGCTTCCCCGCTGAACATGGGCGTTGACTGGTCGGTCCATACTCCCAGTCTGCCTCTCTCTTTCCCTAGTAAGGTGTGTCTCTGGGGAATCTGAGCTCCAGGACACATTGGTGGGGTCTTCAATCCAGGGAAGCCTAGTCAGCATCCTGGTGGCATCTGCAACCTGGTGATTGAAAAGAGAGTTAACATACAAAGCCAAACAATTTGTTGAGCAATCATGGATCCCAAGTTTGGAATAGTGGAGAGGAAGTGTTAGGGAGGTACTCACTGCAAACTCTAGTGTAATCCTGCTTTCAGGTATATATTTTGCAGTAGTTTATGGATACATGTGAACATAAGCTCTCTCTCACAGAAACTGTTGTATGTCTAGGTTATGGGACTTTGTTAGAAAGTGAACTACCTGAGATGAAATTAGAGTGTACTATTAAAGGAAAGGTCTCACCCGAGTAATGAAGCTGAAGGGTTGTCATTCCACACGTGAAGACTCTGGATACAGTCTGAGGTGAAGCATGTTGAGATGGCAATCTTTGCTTTGGTTAGGTTGTGATCGGCGGATGCAGTATTGTTTGGTTTGGATTGGGAGATGCATACGGGAAAGTGGGCCCTATCCAAGGGTGCCAGGACTGAGGGAATTTTTTAAAATAATAAAAATTTTTTAAAATAATAAAATTTTTTAAAATAATAAATAAACAAATGATAAAATTAATAAAACTGTTTGCTGTTTGCAGTTCTTGCTCCCCAGGACGTTGGACTTTCTCAACTCCCTCCCCTACAGCATGAAAAAAGGTTCTTGACCAACCATAGAGCAAATGGAGTAGGGGCGAGTGGAGCTTGTTGCATGTCTGTGCTGCTCATGCCCAGGTGTCGGTGGGGGCCGTGGCAGAGGCTGTAAGGGGGCTAAGGGGCAGAAGGAGACTGTTTGAGAGGCAGGCTGCAGGCAGGGGAGCCCGTGAGTGTGTGCAGGGCAGTGTGTGTGCGTGTGGTGGCTGGCGGTTAGGGCAGGTCCCCCTGCTGGATGGTGAAATGGCAGCTGGGCTGGCACTGGGCCCCCAGGGCTGAAGCGCAGAAGCAGGGTGGCAGTAAAGTAGTGCATGGAGGCACACAGTAGATGTTAGTTGGGGAGCTGGGGGACAGAGGGCAAGGGGAAAGGGGGCATCCTTGAGGAGGGGTCTGGAGTAGAGAGTGGGGGGAGCTGGAGGCATGGAAGGTCCCAGGAACCAGGGATTGACAGAAACAGAATCCTGCACCCACCCACTGGATAGAGGCTGCAGCAGCCAGAGCACCAGCCCTGGCTTGCCTAGGCCAAGGGCACTGAGTGAGTCCCTCTGAGGATGAGGAAGAGAAGGAGGAGGAGGTGGAGGAGGAGGAGGAGGAGGAGGAGGAGGAGGAAGAGGAGGAGATAGAAAAGGAGGAGAAGGAGGAGGAGGAGGAGGAGGGGCAGGAGGGCAGCTATCAGTAGGCAATGGGATTAATAGAGGCCTCCATTATGGAGGCATGTGTCCAGGCAGGCACCCACCAATCCTCAGGGGCAGCTCAGGACTCCCAGGGACCTGGTGTGGGTATCTCTGGGGCAGGGACTGTCAGTCAGTCAGCAAGACTGTATGTCAGTGCAAATGGTGGGACAGGGGCCTGGCGGAACTTGGTCCCCAGCCCTGGGCTGTCAGTTGCCAGCCCCATGTCCAGACACACACCAATCTGCCCCTAGCCCCTTGGCCCGGCCGACCTGCACCTGCTTTGGCCTGGGTCTCTGGCTCTGGTGGCTGGCCACCACCCCTCAAGGTCAAGTTCAGGGTGGTGGTCATGGCTGCTGGTCAACTGGATGGGCGGGGTCCCCGTGGCCTAGCAACCACAGGAGCCCTCTGTGATGTCCTAGCCCCTGGCATTCTGTGCTGGCCACACTGGCACTGGGCAGCCCAACTGCCCTGCCACTAGGTCAGCCAGCAGCGCCCAGACGCCTGGGCCCTGGCACAGAGGGAACTGAAGAATGGGAAGCCAGTGCTGACCGACAAGGGACCTCAGGGCTGGCAGCCAAGAGAAGACAGGTGGAGGTGTGCCCGGGATCCAGGGAGCCCAGGCCAGAGCTGCCTGCATGCCTGCCTGCCTTCCTGGATGTCTGTATGCTGCCTTTGTCCAGGTAGGTTTCTCAGGTCCCCTCCACTCCTGTCCTCTCCTGTCCTCTCCTGCCCTCACCATCCTCTCCCCTCTCCTCTCCTCTGCACTTTGCTTCTCTCCTTTGTATTCTCTTGTGTGTGCCCTGCTCAACAGCTCCAGCACTTGTGATGGTTCTCCAGTGACAGCTGTTCACAACCCCTTCCACACCCTCCCTGACCCTGAGGTGACCCAACTCACAGGTCTCCAGCTCACCCCACCCACACCCACACCCCCCAACACATTCCCTGGTTCAGCCCCTCAGCCCTATTCAGCCGAAATCGCCCCTTTGCAACCTACCTATGCATCCTGGTTTGTCTTCACCATTCAAGGAGAGATCTCCTTTTGTACTTGGTTGAGTGGTAGATGGATGGATGGATGGATGGATGGATGGATGGATGCATGGACAGGTCAATGGATTGGTTTTGTAGAGGCAGAGTACCATCTAGGGGTACTTGAGACCGCTGGTGTCAGAGCCAGAGACTATGTGACATGTAAAACATTAATTCATCAATACCAATAATGAATAAGCACCTAAATAAATAAATAAATAAATATAAAAACTGGGTTAAAAAATACATGGTGTCTTTGCCTTTCTGCATATGGTATGCTGTGAGTATCTTAACAAGGAAAGCATTATCCTGAGTAGCCCCATTGAAGTAGTGGAATATTTCCTTTTCCTTTTTCTTTTTTTTACTTTCAATTTTCTTGATTATTTATTGGAATAAATAGACAGGAATTGAGAGGGAAGGGAGGGATAGAGAGTTTGTGACGCAGAGAGAGTCACCTGCAGCACTTCTGCACCACTTGTAAACATTTCCCCTGGCAGGTGGGGACCAGGGTCTTGAAGCCCAGTCCCCCTGCATTGTAACATGAGTGCTTAACTGGGTGTGGCACCACCTGGTACCCTTGATGGGACACTTTTTTTTAGCAATGAAAAGAAATTCTCGTGGCAAGGTAATAAATAAATGATGAAATAAACAAAAGTGCATTTACATGAACTCTGGAAACACACAGGGACATATACATCTCTGTTACCTGTATTACTTATTCGTTGATTGATTGATTGATTGATTGATTGATTGCCTCAAGGTGTTATTGCCTCAGCTCAGTGCCTGCGCCACGAATAATCCACAGCCCCTGCACTCCTTTTGTTCCCCTTTCGCTGCCCTTGTTGCTTGGTCACTGTGGTGGTTATTGTTGTGGTTGTTGTTGTTGTTTTGACCTTGCATCAGACAGAGAGAAAAGGAGAGAGCAGGGGAAATACAGAGTGGAAGAGAAAGATAGAGCCCCTAAAGACCTGCTTCACCCCCTGTAAAGCGACTCCCCTGCAGGTGGGTTTCTGGGCGCCAGACCCCAGACCCTTCCACCTGTCCCCTCTTTTCGTGAGCGCCACAAGGCCTTAACCCTCTGACATACCGCCAAACCTCCCTGCATTTACTTTTGAAGGCAATATGACCTGCCTCGTTTTGAACCTCTTTATCCTGAGGGTCAGTCCTGGAGACAGTGTCATGACACGACACACGGAGATCTCTGGTATCAGAGAGCACTTGGAACAGCAGCTGGGGCTCTAGTGCCAGGGCAGGAGCAACTCCCCATCCACCGTCCACGGAGTCCACCTGCCTGCATTTTGGTCCTTTTCCCTCCAAAAAAGATCTTTCCCTTTTTTCACTGAGAAACAAGTAGCAGACAGGTTACCCAGGCAGGGGGAAAAAAAAATAAATAAAAAGCCTTTTTTTTTTTTTTTTTTAACCGTGGCGAATGACCATCTTCTGGGAAGTACAGGTTTTGAACCTGAAAACTCTGTCTGTCTGTGTCCTAGTCCACAGAAAGAGCCACTAGCCCAGCCAGATCTCACACTCAGATGGGGTATTTTTGCCAGTCAAAAGTCTGCACAGCGCACTTGGGATTGGGCGGCCTGAGACACAAATGTTACATTGTAGATGGACTGTTTGCAGTTCTTTTTTTTTTTTTTTTAATTTTTTATTTAAGAAAGGATTAGTGAACAAAGGCATAAGGTAGGAGGGGTACAACTCCACACAATTCCCACCACCCAATCCCCATAACCCACCCTCTCCCATGATAGCCTTCCCATTCTCTAGCCCTCTGGGAGCATGGACCCAGGGTCGTTGAGGGTTGCAGAAGGTAGAGGGTCTGGCTTCTGTAATTGCTTCCCCGCTGAACATGGGCGTTGACTGGTCGGTCCATACTCCCAGTCTGCCTCTCTCTTTCCCTAGTAAGGTGTGTCTCTGGGGAATCTGAGCTCCAGGACACATTGGTGGGGTCTTCAATCCAGGGAAGCCTAGTCAGCATCCTGGTGGCATCTGCAACCTGGTGATTGAAAAGAGAGTTAACATACAAAGCCAAACAATTTGTTGAGCAATCATGGATCCCAAGTTTGGAATAGTGGAGAGGAAGTGTTAGGGAGGTACTCACTGCAAACTCTAGTGTAATCCTGCTTTCAGGTATATATTTTGCAGTAGTTTATGGATACATGTGAACATAAGCTCTCTCTCACAGAAACTGTTGTATGTCTAGGTTATGGGACTTTGTTAGAAAGTGAACTACCTGAGATGAAATTAGAGTGTACTATTAAAGGAAAGGTCTCACCCGAGTAATGAAGCTGAAGGGTTGTCATTCCACACGTGAAGACTCTGGATACAGTCTGAGGTGAAGCATGTTGAGATGGCAATCTTTGCTTTGGTTAGGTTGTGATCGGCGGATGCAGTATTGTTTGGTTTGGATTGGGAGATGCATACGGGAAAGTGGGCCCTATCCAAGGGTGCCAGGACTGAGGGAATTTTTTAAAATAATAAAAATTTTTTAAAATAATAAAATTTTTTAAAATAATAAATAAACAAATGATAAAATTAATAAAACTGTTTGCTGTTTGCAGTTCTTGCTCCCCAGGACGTTGGACTTTCTCAACTCCCTCCCCTACAGCATGAAAAAAGGTTCTTGACCAACCATAGAGCAAATGGAGTAGGGGCGAGTGGAGCTTGTTGCATGTCTGTGCTGCTCATGCCCAGGTGTCGGTGGGGGCCGTGGCAGAGGCTGTAAGGGGGCTAAGGGGCAGAAGGAGACTGTTTGAGAGGCAGGCTGCAGGCAGGGGAGCCCGTGAGTGTGTGCAGGGCAGTGTGTGTGCGTGTGGTGGCTGGCGGTTAGGGCAGGTCCCCCTGCTGGATGGTGAAATGGCAGCTGGGCTGGCAATGGGCCCCCAGGGCTGAAGCGCAGAAGCAGGGTGGCAGTAAAGTAGTGCATGGAGGCACACAGTAGATGTTAGTTGGGGAGCTGGGGGACAGAGGGCAAGGGGAAAGGGGGCATCCTTGAGGAGGGGTCTGGAGTAGAGAGTGGGGGGAGCTGGAGGCATGGAAGGTCCCAGGAACCAGGGATTGACAGAAACAGAATCCTGCACCCACCCACTGGATAGAGGCTGCAGCAGCCAGAGCACCAGCCCTGGCTTGCCTAGGCCAAGGGCACTGAGTGAGTCCCTCTGAGGATGAGGAAGAGAAGGAGGAGGAGGTGGAGGAGGAGGAGGAGGAGGAGGAGGAGGAGGAAGAGGAGGAGATAGAAAAGGAGGAGAAGGAGGAGGAGGAGGAGGAGGGGCAGGAGGGCAGCTATCAGTAGGCAATGGGATTAATAGAGGCCTCCATTATGGAGGCATGTGTCCAGGCAGGCACCCACCAATCCTCAGGGGCAGCTCAGGACTCCCAGGGACCTGGTGTGGGTATCTCTGGGGCAGGGACTGTCAGTCAGTCAGCAAGACTGTATGTCAGTGCAAATGGTGGGACAGGGGCCTGGCGGAACTTGGTCCCCAGCCCTGGGCTGTCAGTTGCCAGCCCCATGTCCAGACACACACCAATCTGCCCCTAGCCCCTTGGCCCGGCCGACCTGCACCTGCTTTGGCCTGGGTCTCTGGCTCTGGTGGCTGGCCACCACCCCTCAAGGTCAAGTTCAGGGTGGTGGTCATGGCTGCTGGTCAACTGGATGGGCGGGGTCCCCGTGGCCTAGCAACCACAGGAGCCCTCTGTGATGTCCTAGCCCCTGGCATTCTGTGCTGGCCACACTGGCACTGGGCAGCCCAACTGCCCTGCCACTAGGTCAGCCAGCAGCGCCCAGACGCCTGGGCCCTGGCACAGAGGGAACTGAAGAATGGGAAGCCAGTGCTGACCGACAAGGGACCTCAGGGCTGGCAGCCAAGAGAAGACAGGTGGAGGTGTGCCCGGGATCCAGGGAGCCCAGGCCAGAGCTGCCTGCATGCCTGCCTGCCTTCCTGGATGTCTGTATGCTGCCTTTGTCCAGGTAGGTTTCTCAGGTCCCCTCCACTCCTGTCCTCTCCTGTCCTCTCCTGCCCTCACCATCCTCTCCCCTCTCCTCTCCTCTGCACTTTGCTTCTCTCCTTTGTATTCTCTTGTGTGTGCCCTGCTCAACAGCTCCAGCACTTGTGATGGTTCTCCAGTGACAGCTGTTCACAACCCCTTCCACACCCTCCCTGACCCTGAGGTGACCCAACTCACAGGTCTCCAGCTCACCCCACCCACACCCACACCCCCCAACACATTCCCTGGTTCAGCCCCTCAGCCCTATTCAGCCGAAATCGCCCCTTTGCAACCTACCTATGCATCCTGGTTTGTCTTCACCATTCAAGGAGAGATCTCCTTTTGTACTTGGTTGAGTGGTAGATGGATGGATGGATGGATGGATGGATGGATGGATGGATGCATGGACAGGTCAATGGATTGGTTTTGTAGAGGCAGAGTACCATCTAGGGGTACTTGAGACCGCTGGTGTCAGAGCCAGAGACTATGTGACATGTAAAACATTAATTCATCAATACCAATAATGAATAAGCACCTAAATAAATAAATAAATAAATATAAAAACTGGGTTAAAAAATACATGGTGTCTTTGCCTTTCTGCATATGGTATGCTGTGAGTATCTTAACAAGGAAAGCATTATCCTGAGTAGCCCCATTGAAGTAGTGGAATATTTCCTTTTCCTTTTTCTTTTTTTTACTTTCAATTTTCTTGATTATTTATTGGAATAAATAGACAGGAATTGAGAGGGAAGGGAGGGATAGAGAGTTTGTGACGCAGAGAGAGTCACCTGCAGCACTTCTGCACCACTTGTAAACATTTCCCCTGGCAGGTGGGGACCAGGGTCTTGAAGCCCAGTCCCCCTGCATTGTAACATGAGTGCTTAACTGGGTGTGGCACCACCTGGTACCCTTGATGGGACACTTTTTTTTAGCAATGAAAAGAAATTCTCGTGGCAAGGTAATAAATAAATGATGAAATAAACAAAAGTGCATTTACATGAACTCTGGAAACACACAGGGACATATACATCTCTGTTACCTGTATTACTTATTCGTTGATTGATTGATTGATTGATTGATTGATTGATTGCCTCAAGGTGTTATTGCCTCAGCTCAGTGCCTGCGCCACGAATAATCCACAGCCCCTGCACTCCTTTTGTTCCCCTTTCGCTGCCCTTGTTGCTTGGTCACTGTGGTGGTTATTGTTGTGGTTGTTGTTGTTGTTTTGACCTTGCATCAGACAGAGAGAAAAGGAGAGAGCAGGGGAAATACAGAGTGGAAGAGAAAGATAGAGCCCCTAAAGACCTGCTTCACCCCCTGTAAAGCGACTCCCCTGCAGGTGGGTTTCTGGGCGCCAGACCCCAGACCCTTCCACCTGTCCCCTCTTTTCGTGAGCGCCACAAGGCCTTAACCCTCTGACATACCGCCAAACCTCCCTGCATTTACTTTTGAAGGCAATATGACCTGCCTCGTTTTGAACCTCATTATCCTGAGGGTCAGTCCTGGAGACAGTGTCATGACACGACACACGGAGATCTCTGGTATCAGAGAGCACTTGGAACAGCAGCTGGGGCTCTAGTGCCAGGGCAGGAGCAACTCCCCATCCACCGTCCACGGAGTCCACCTGCCTGCATTTTGGTCCTTTTCCCTCCAAAAAAGATCTTTCCCTTTTTTCACTGAGAAACAAGTAGCAGACAGGTTACCCAGGCAGGGGGAAAAAAAAATAAATAAAAAGCCTTTTTTTTTTTTTTTTTTAACCGTGGCGAATGACCATCTTCTGGGAAGTACAGGTTTTGAACCTGAAAACTCTGTCTGTCTGTGTCCTAGTCCACAGAAAGAGCCACTAGCCCAGCCAGATCTCACACTCAGATGGGGTATTTTTGCCAGTCAAAAGTCTGCACAGCGCACTTGGGATTGGGCGGCCTGAGACACAAATGTTACATTGTAGATGGACTGTTTGCAGTTCTTTTTTTTTTTTTTTTTTTAATTTTTTATTTAAGAAAGGATTAGTGAACAAAGGCATAAGGTATGAGGGGTACAACTCCACACAATTCCCACCACCCAATCCCCATAACCCACCCTCTCCCATGATAGCCTTCCCATTCTCTAGCCCTCTGGGAGCATGGACCCAGGGTCGTTGAGGGTTGCAGAAGGTAGAGGGTCTGGCTTATGTAATTGCTTCCCCGCTGAACATGGGCGTTGACTGGTCGGTCCATACTCCCAGTCTGCCTCTCTCTTTCCCTAGTAAGGTGTGTCTCTGGGGAATCTGAGCTCCAGGACACATTGGTGGGGTCTTCAATCCAGGGAAGCCTAGTCAGCATCCTGGTGGCATCTGGAACCTGGTGATTGAAAAGAGAGTTAACATACAAAGCCAAACAATTTGTTGAGCAATCATGGATCCCAAGTTTGGAATAGTGGAGAGGAAGTGTTAGGGAGGTACTCACTGCAAACTCTAGTGTAATCCTGCTTTCAGGTATATATTTTGCAGTAGTTTATGGATACGTGTGAACATAAGCTCTCTCTCACAGAAACTGTTGTATGTCTAGGTTATGGGACTTTGTTAGAAAGTGAACTACCTGAGATGAAATTAGAGTGTACTATTAAAGGAAAGGTCTCACCCGAGTAATGAAGCTGAAGGGTTGTCATTCCACACGTGAAGTCTCTGGATACAGTCTGAGGTGAAGCATGTTGAGATGGCAATCGTTGCTTTGGTTAGGTTGTGATCGGCGGATGCAATATTATTTGGTTTGGATTGGGAGATGCATACGGGAAAGTGGGCCCTATCCAAGGGTGCCAGGACTGAGGGAATTTTTTAAAATAATAAAAATTTTTTAAAATAATAAAATTTTTTTAAATAACAAATAAACAAATGATAAAATTAATAAAACTGTTTGCTGTTTGCAGTTCTTGCTCCCCAGGACGTTGGACTTTCTCAACTCCCTCCCCTACAGCATGAAAAAAGGTTCTTGACCAACCATAGAGCAAATGGAGTAGGGGCGAGTGGAGCTTGTTGCATGTCTGTGCTGCTCATGCCCAGGTGTCGGTGGGGGCCGTGGCAGAGGCTGTAAGGGGGCTAAGGGGCAGAAGGAGACTGTTTGAGAGGCAGGCTGCAGGCAGGGGAGCCCGTGAGTGTGTGCAGGGCAGTGTGTGTGCGTGTGGTGGCTGGGGGTTAGGGCAGGTCCCCCTGCTGGATGGTGAAATGGCAGCTGGGCTGGCACTGGGCCCCCAGGGCTGAAGCGCAGAAGCAGGGTGGCAGTAAAGTAGTGCATGGAGGCACACAGTAGATGTTAGTTGGGGAGCTGGGGGACAGAGGGCAAGGGGAAAGGGGGCATCCTTGAGGAGGGGTCTGGAGTAGAGAGTGGGGGGAGCTGGAGGCATGGAAGGTCCCAGGAACCAGGGATTGACAGAAACAGAATCCTGCACCCACCCACTGGATAGAGGCTGCAGCAGCCAGAGCACCAGCCCTGGCTTGCCTAGGCCAAGGGCACTGAGTGAGTCCCTCTGAGGATGAGGAAGAGAAGGAGGAGGAGGAGGAGGAGGAGGAGGAGGAGGAGGAGGAAGAGAAGGAGATAGAATAGGAGGAGAATGAGGAGGAGGAGGAGGAGGGGCAGGAGGGCAGCTATCAGTAGGCAATGGGATTAATAGAGGCCTCCATTATGGAGGCATGTGTCCAGGCAGGCACCCACCAATCCTCAGGGGCAGCTCAGGACTCCCAGGGACCTGGTGTGGGTATCTCTGGGGCAGGGACTGTCAGTCAGTCAGCAAGACTGTATGTCAGTGCAAATGGTGGGACAGGGGCCTGGCGGAACTTGGTCCCCAGCCCTGGGCTGTCAGTTGCCAGCCCCATGTCCAGACACACACCAATCTGCCCCTAGCCCCTTGGCCCGGCCGACCTGCACCTGCTTTGGCCTGGGTCTCTGGCTCTGGTGGCTGGCCACCACCCCTCAAGGTCAAGTTCAGGGTGGTGGTCATGGCTGCTGGTCAACTGGATGGGCGGGGTCCCCGTGGCCTAGCAACCACAGGAGCCCTCTGTGATGTCCTAGCCCCTGGCATTCTGTGCTGGCCACACTGGCACTGGGCAGCCCAACTGCCCTGCCACTAGGTCAGCCAGCAGCGCCCAGATGCCTGGGCCCTGGCACAGAGGGAACTGAAGAATGGGAAGCCAGTGCTGACCGACAAGGGACCTCAGGGCTGGCAGCCAAGAGAAGACAGGTGGAGGTGTGCCCGGGATCCAGGGAGCCCAGGCCAGAGCTGCCTGCATGCCTGCCTGCCTTCCTGGATGTCTGTATGCTGCCTTTGTCCAGGTAGGTTTCTCAGGTCCCCTCCACTCCTGTCCTCTCCTGTCCTCTCCTGCCCTCACCATCCTCTCCCCTCTCCTCTCCTCTGCACTTTGCTTCTCTCCTTTGTATTCTCTTGCGTGTGCCCTGCTCAACAGATCCAGCACTTGTGATGGTTCTCCAGTGACAGCTGTTCACAACCCCTTCCACACCCTCCCTGACCCTGAGGTGACCCAACTCACAGGTCTCCAGCTCACCCCACCCACACCCACACCCCCCAACACATTCCCTGGTTCAGCCCCTCAGCCCTATTCAGCCGAAATCGCCCCTTTGCAACCTACCTATGCATCCTGGTTTGTCTTCACCATTCAAGGAGAGATCTCCTTTTGTACTTGGTTGAGTGGTAGATGGATGGATGGATGGATGGATGGATGGATGGATGGATGCATGGACAGGTCAATGGATTGGTTTTGTAGAGGCAGAGTACCATCTAGGGGTACTTGAGACCGCTGGTGTCAGAGCCAGAGACTATGTGACATGTAAAACATTAATTCATCAATACCAATAATGAATAAGCACCTAAATAAATAAATAAATAAATATAAAAACTGGGTTAAAAAATACATGGTGTCTTTGCCTTTCTGCATATGGTATGCTGTGAGTATCTTAACAAGGAAAGCATTATCCTGAGTAGCCCCATTGAAGTAGTGGAATATTTCCTTTTCCTTTTTCTTTTTTTTACTTTCAATTTTCTTGATTATTTATTGGAATAAATAGACAGGAATTGAGAGGGAAGGGAGGGATAGAGAGTTTGTGACGCAGAGAGAGTCACCTGCAGCTCTTCTGCACCACTTGTAAACATTTCCCCTGGCAGGTGGGGACCAGGGTCTTGAAGCCCAGTCCCCCTGCATTGTAACATGAGTGCTTAACTGGGTGTGGCACCACCTGGTACCCTTGATGGGACACTTTTTTTTAGCAATGAAAAGAAATTCTCGTGGCAAGGTAATAAATAAATGATGAAATAAACAAAAGTGCATTTACATGAACTCGGGAAACACACAGGGACATATACATCTCTGTTACCTGTATTACTTATTCGTTGATTGATTGATTGATTGATTGATTGATTGATTGCCTCAAGGTGTTATTGCCTCAGCTCAGTGCCTGCGCCACGAATAATCCACAGCCCCTGCACTCCTTTTGTTCCCCTTTCGCTGCCCTTGTTGCTTGGTCACTGTGGTGGTTATTGTTGTGGTTGTTGTTGTTGTTTTGACCTTGCATCAGACAGAGAGAAAAGGAGAGAGCAGGGGAAATACAGAGTGGAAGAGAAAGATAGAGCCCCTAAAGACCTGCTTCACCCCCTGTAAAGCGACTCCCCTGCAGGTGGGTTTCTGGGCGCCAGACCCCAGACCCTTCCACCTGTCCCCTCTTTTCGTGAGCGCCACAAGGCCTTAACCCTCTGACATACCGCCAAACCTCCCTGCATTTACTTTTGAAGGCAATATGACCTGCCTCGTTTTGAACCTCATTATCCTGAGGGTCAGTCCTGGAGACAGTGTCATGACACGACACACGGAGATCTCTGGTATCAGAGAGCACTTGGAACAGCAGCTGGGGCTCTAGTGCCAGGGCAGGAGCAACTCCCCATCCACCGTCCACGGAGTCCACCTGCCTGCATTTTGGTCCTTTTCCCTCCAAAAAAGATCTTTCCCTTTTTTCACTGAGAAACAAGTAGCAGACAGGTTACCCAGGCAGGGGGAAAAAAAAATAAATAAAAAGCCTTTTTTTTTTTTTTTTAACCGTGGCGAATGACCATCTTCTGGGAAGTACAGGTTTTGAACCTGAAAACTCTGTCTGTCTGTGTCCTAGTCCACAGAAAGAGCCACTAGCCCAGCCAGATCTCACACTCAGATGGGGTATTTTTGCCAGTCAAAAGTCTGCACAGCGCACTTGGGATTGGGCGGCCTGAGACACAAATGTTACATTGTAGATGGACTGTTTGCAGTTCTTTTTTTTTTTTTTTTTTTTTTAAATTTTTTATTTAAGAAAGGATTAGTGAACAAAGGCATAAGGTATGAGGGGTACAACTCCACACAATTCCCACCACCCAATCCCCATAACCCACCCTCTCCCATGATAGCCTTCCCATTCTCTAGCCCTCTGGGAGCATGGACCCAGGGTCGTTGAGGGTTGCAGAAGGTAGAGGGTTTGGCTTCTGTAATTGCTTCCCCGCTGAACATGGGCGTTGACTGGTCGGTCCATACTCCCAGTCTGCCTCTCTCTTTCCCTAGTAAGGTGTGTCTCTGGGGAATCTGAGCTCCAGGACACATTGGTGGGGTCTTCAATCCAGGGAAGCCTAGTCAGCATCCTGGTGGCATCTGGAACCTGGTGATTGAAAAGAGAGTTAACATACAAAGCCAAACAATTTGTTGAGCAATCATGGATCCCAAGTTTGGAATAGTGGAGAGGAAGTGTTAGGGAGGTACTCACTGCAAACTCTAGTGTAATCCTGCTTTCAGGTATATATTTTGCAGTAGTTTATGGATACGTGTGAACATAAGCTCTCTCTCACAGAAACTGTTGTATGTCTAGGTTATGGGACTTTGTTAGAAAGTGAACTACCTGAGATGAAATTAGAGTGTACTATTAAAGGAAAGGTCTCACCCGAGTAATGAAGCTGAAGGGTTGTCATTCCACACGTGAAGTCTCTGGATACAGTCTGAGGTGAAGCATGTTGAGATGGCAATCGTTGCTTTGGTTAGGTTGTGATCGGCGGATGCAATATTATTTGGTTTGGATTGGGAGATGCATACGGGAAAGTGGGCCCTATCCAAGGGTGCCAGGACTGAGGGAATTTTTTAAAATAATAAAAATTTTTTAAAATAATAAAATTTTTTAAAATAATAAATAAACAAATGATAAAATTAATAAAACTGTTTGCTGTTTGCAGTTCTTGCTCCGCAGGACGTTGGACTTTCTCAACTCCCTCCCCTACAGCATGAAAAAAGGTTCTTGACCAACCATAGAGCAAATGGAGTAGGGGCGAGTGGAGCTTGTTGCATGTCTTGCTGCTCATGCCCAGGTGTCGGTGGGGGCCGTGGCAGAGGCTGTAAGGGGACTAAGGGGCAGAAGGAGACTGAGAGGCAGGCTGCAGGCAGGGGAGCCCGTGAGTGTGTGCAGGGCAGTGTGTGTGCGTGTGGTGGCTGGGGGTTAGGGCAGGTCCCCCTGCTGGATGGTGAAATGGCAGCTGGGCTGGCACTGGGCCCCCAGGGCTGAAGCGCAGAAGCAGGGTGGCAGTAAAGTAGTGCATGGAGGCACACAGTAGATGTTAGTTGGGGAGCTGGGGGACAGAGGGCAAGGGGAAAGGGGGCATCCTTGAGGAGGGGTCTGGAGTAGAGAGTGGGGGGAGCTGGAGGCATGGAAGGTCCCAGGAACCAGGGATTGACAGAAACAGAATCCTGCACCCACCCACTGGATAGAGGCTGCAGCAGCCAGAGCACCAGCCCTGGCTTGCCTAGGCCAAGGGCACTGAGTGAGTCCCTCTGAGGATGAGGAAGAGAAGGAGGAGGAGGTGGAGGAGGAGGAGGAGGTGGAGGAGGAGGAGGAGGAAGAGGAGGAGATAGAAAAGGAGGAGAAGGAGGAGGAGGAGGAGGAGGGGCAGGAGGGCAGCTATCAGTAGGCAATGGGATTGATAGAGGCCTCCATTATGGAGGCATGTGTCCAGGCAGGCACCGACCAATCCTCAGGGGCAGCTCAGGACTCCCAGGGACCTGGTGTGGGTATCTCTGGGGCAGGGACTGTCAGTCAGTCAGCAAGACTGTATGTCAGTGCAAATGGTGGGACAGGGGCCTGGCGGAACTTGGTCCCCAGCCCTGGGCTGTCAGTTGCCAGCCCCATGTCCAGACACACACCAATCTGCCCCTAGCCCCATGGCCCGGCCGACCTGCACCTGCTTTGGCCTGGGTCTCTGGCTCTGGTGGCTGGCCACCACCCCTCAAGGTCAAGTTCAGGGTGGTGGTCATGGCTGCTGGTCAACTGGATGGGCGGGGTCCCCGTGGCCTAGCAACCACAGGAGCTCTCTGTGATGTCCTAGCCCCTGGCATTCTGTGCTGGCCACACTGGCACTGGGCAGCCCAACTGCCCTGCCACTAGGTCAGCCAGCAGCGCCCAGACGCCTGGGCCCTGGCACAGAGGGAACTGAAGAATGGGAAGCCAGTGCTGACCGACAAGGGACCTCAGGGCTGGCAGCCAAGAGAAGACAGGTGGAGGTGTGCCCGGGATCCAGGGAGCCCAGGCCAGAGCTGCCTGCATGCCTGCCTGCCTTCCTGGATGTCTGTATATTGCCTTTGTCCAGGTAGGTTTCTCAGGTCCCCTCCACTCCTGTCCTCTCCTGTCCTCTCCTGCCCTCACCATCCTCTCCCCTCTCCTCTCCTCTGCACTTTGCTTCTCTCCTTTGTATTCTCTTGCGTGTGCCCTGCTCAACAGATCCAGCACTTGTGATGGTTCTCCAGTGACAGCTGTTCACAACCCCTTCCACACCCTCCCTGACCCTGAGGTGACCCAACTCACAGGTCTCCAGCTCACCCCACCCACACCCACACCCCCCAACACATTCCCTGGTTCAGCCCCTCAGCCCTATTCAGCCGAAATCGCCCCTTTGCAACCTACCTATGCATCCTGGTTTGTCTTCACCATTCAAGGAGAGATCTCCTTTTGTACTTGGTTGAGTGGTAGATGGATGGATGGATGGATGGATGGATGCATGGATGGATGCATGGACAGGTCAATGGATTGGTTTTGTAGAGGCAGAGTACCATCTAGGGGTACTTGAGACCGCTGGTGTCAGAGCCAGAGACTATGTGACATGTAAAACATTAATTCATCAATACCAATAATGAATAAGCACCTAAATAAATAAATAAATAAATATAAAAACTGGGTTAAAAAATACATGGTGTCTTTGCCTTTCTGCATATGGTATGCTGTGAGTATCTTAACAAGGAAAGCATTATCCTGAGTAGCCCCATTGAAGTAGTGGAATATTTCCTTTTCCTTTTTCTTTTTTTTACTTTCAATTTTCTTGATTATTTATTGGAATAAATAGACAGGAATTGAGAGGGAAGGGAGGGATAGAGAGTTTGTGACGCAGAGAGAGTCACCTGCAGCTCTTCTGCACCACTTGTAAACATTTCCCCTGGCAGGTGGGGACCAGGGTCTTGAAGCCCAGTCCCCCTGCATTGTAACATGAGTGCTTAACTGGGTGTGGCACCACCTGGTACCCTTGATGGGACACTTTTTTTTAGCAATGAAAAGAAATTCTCGTGGCAAGGTAATAAATAAATGATGAAATAAACAAAAGTGCATTTACATGAACTCGGGAAACACACAGGGACATATACATCTCTGTTACCTGTATTACTTATTCGTTGATTGATTGATTGATTGATTGATTGATTGATTGCCTCAAGGTGTTATTGCCTCAGCTCAGTGCCTGCGCCACGAATAATCCACAGCCCCTGCACTCCTTTTGTTCCCCTTTCGCTGCCCTTGTTGCTTGGTCACTGTGGTGGTTATTGTTGTGGTTGTTGTTGTTGTTTTGACCTTGCATCAGACAGAGAGAAAAGGAGAGAGCAGGGGAAATACAGAGTGGAAGAGAAAGATAGAGCCCCTAAAGACCTGCTTCACCCCCTGTAAAGCGACTCCCCTGCAGGTGGGTTTCTGGGCGCCAGACCCCAGACCCTTCCACCTGTCCCCTCTTTTCGTGAGCGCCACAAGGCCTTAACCCTCTGACATACCGCCAAACCTCCCTGCATTTACTTTTGAAGGCAATATGACCTGCCTCGTTTTGAACCTCATTATCCTGAGGGTCAGTCCTGGAGACAGTGTCATGACACGACACACGGAGATCTCTGGTATCAGAGAGCACTTGGAACAGCAGCTGGGGCTCTAGTGCCAGGGCAGGAGCAACTCCCCATCCACCGTCCACGGAGTCCACCTGCCTGCATTTTGGTCCTTTTCCCTCCAAAAAAGATCTTTCCCTTTTTTCACTGAGAAACAAGGAGCAGACAGGTTACCCAGGCAGGGGGAAAAAAAAATAAATAAAAAGCCTTTTTTTTTTTTTTTTTTTAACCGTGGCGAATGACCATCTTCTGGGAAGTACAGGTTTTGAACCTGAAAACTCTGTCTGTCTGTGTCCTAGTCCACAGAAAGAGCCACTAGCCCAGCCAGATCTCACACTCAGATGGGGTATTTTTGCCAGTCAAAAGTCTGCACAGCGCACTTGGGATTGGGCGGCCTGAGACACAAATGTTACATTGTAGATGGACTGTTTGCAGTTCTTTTTTTTTTTTTTTTAATTTTTTATTTAAGAAAGGATTAGTGAACAAAGGCATAAGGTAGGAGGGGTACAACTCCACACAATTCCCACCACCCAATCCCCATAACCCACCCTCTCCCATGATAGCCTTCCCATTCTCTAGCCCTCTGGGAGCATGGACCCAGGGTCGTTGAGGGTTGCAGAAGGTAGAGGGTCTGGCTTCTGTAATTGCTTCCCCGCTGAACATGGGCGTTGACTGGTCGGTCCATACTCCCAGTCTGCCTCTCTCTTTCCCTAGTAAGGTGTGTCTCTGGGGAATCTGAGCTCCAGGACACATTGGTGGGGTCTTCAATCCAGGGAAGCCTAGTCAGCATCCTGGTGGCATCTGGAACCTGGTGATTGAAAAGAGAGTTAACATACAAAGCCAAACAATTTGTTGAGCAATCATGGATCCCAAGTTTGGAATAGTGGAGAGGAAGTGTTAGGGAGGTACTCACTGCAAACTCTAGTGTAATCCTGCTTTCAGGTATATATTTTGCAGTAGTTTATGGATACGTGTGAACATAAGCTCTCTCTCACAGAAACTGTTGTATGTCTAGGTTATGGGACTTTGTTAGAAAGTGAACTACCTGAGATGAAATTAGAGTGTACTATTAAAGGAAAGGTCTCACCCGAGTAATGAAGCTGAAGGGTTGTCATTCCACACGTGAAGTCTCTGGATACAGTCTGAGGTGAAGCATGTTGAGATGGCAATCGTTGCTTTGGTTAGGTTGTGATCGGCGGATGCAATATTATTTGGTTTGGATTGGGAGATGCATACGGGAAAGTGGGCCCTATCCAAGGGTGCCAGGACTGAGGGAATTTTTTAAAATAATAAAAATTTTTTAAAATAATAAAATTTTTTAAAATAATAAATAAACAAATGATAAAATTAATAAAACTGTTTGCTGTTTGCAGTTCTTGCTCCCCAGGACGTTGGACTTTCTCAACTCCCTCCCCTACAGCATGAAAAAAGGTTCTTGACCAACCATAGAGCAAATGGAGTAGGGGCGAGTGGAGCTTGTTGCATGTCTGTGCTGCTCATGCCCAGGTGTCAGTGAGGGCCGTGGCAGAGGCTGTAAGGGGGCTAAGGGGCAGAAGGAGACTGTTTGAGAGGCAGGCTGCAGGCAGGGGAGCCCGTGAGTGTGTGCAGGGCAGTGTGTGTGCGTGTGGTGGCTGGGGGTTAGGGCAGGTCCCCCTGCTGGATGGTGAAATGGCAGCTGGGCTGGCACTGGGCCCCCAGGGCTGAAGCGCAGAAGCAGGGTGGCAGTAAAGTAGTGCATGGAGGCACACAGTAGATGTTAGTTGGGGAGCTGGGGGACAGAGGGCAAGGGGAAAGGGGGCATCCTTGAGGAGGGGTCTGGAGTAGAGAGTGGGGGGAGCTGGAGGCATGGAAGGTCCCAGGAACCAGGGATTGACAGAAACAGAATCCTGCACCCACCCACTGGATAGAGGCTGCAGCAGCCAGAGCACCAGCCCTGGCTTGCCTAGGCCAAGGGCACTGAGTGAGTCCCTCTGAGGATGAGGAAGAGAAGGAGGAGGAGGTGGAGGAGGAGGAGGAGGAGGAGGAGGAGGAAGAGGAGGAGATAGAAAAGGAGGAGAAGGAGGAGGAGGAGGAGGAGGGGCAGGAGGGCAGCTATCAGTAGGCAATGGGATTAATAGAGGCCTCCATTATGGAGGCATGTGTCCAGGCAGGCACCCACCAATCCTCAGGGGCAGCTCAGGACTCCCAGGGACCTGGTGTGGGTATCTCTGGGGCAGGGACTGTCAGTCAGTCAGCAAGACTGTATGTCAGTGCAAATGGTGGGACAGGGGCCTGGCGGAACTTGGTCCCCAGCCCTGGGCTGTCAGTTGCCAGCCCCATGTCCAGACACACACCAATCTGCCCCTAGCCCCTTGGCCCGGCCGACCTGCACCTGCTTTGGCCTGGGTCTCTGGCTCTGGTGGCTGGCCACCACCCCTCAAGGTCAAGTTCAGGGTGGTGGTCATGGCTGCTGGTCAACTGGATGGGCGGGGTCCCCGTGGCCTAGCAACCACAGGAGCCCTCTGTGATGTCCTAGCCCCTGGCATTCTGTGCTGGCCACACTGGCACTGGGCAGCCCAACTGCCCTGCCACTAGGTCAGCCAGCAGCGCCCAGACGCCTGGGCCCTGGCACAGAGGGAACTGAAGAATGGGAAGCCAGTGCTGACCGACAAGGGACCTCAGGGCTGGCAGCCAAGAGAAGACAGGTGGAGGTGTGCCCGGGATCCAGGGAGCCCAGGCCAGAGCTGCCTGCATGCCTGCCTGCCTTCCTGGATGTCTGTATGCTGCCTTTGTCCAGGTAGGTTTCTCAGGTCCCCTCCACTCCTGTCCTCTCCTGTCCTCTCCTGCCCTCACCATCCTCTCCCCTCTCCTCTCCTCTGCACTTTGCTTCTCTCCTTTGTATTCTCTTGCGTGTGCCCTGCTCAACAGCTCCAGCACTTGTGATGGTTCTCCAGTGACAGCTGTTCACAACCCCTTCCACACCCTCCCTGACCCTGAGGTGACCCAACTCACAGGTCTCCAGCTCACCCCACCCACACCCACACCCCCCAACACATTCCCTGGTTCAGCCCCTCAGCCCTATTCAGCCGAAATCGCCCCTTTGCAACCTACCTATGCATCCTGGTTTGTCTTCACCATTCAAGGAGAGATCTCCTTTTGTACTTGGTTGAGTGGTAGATGGATGGATGGATGGATGGATGGATGGATGGATGGATGCATGGACAGGTCAATGGATTGGTTTTGTAGAGGCAGAGTACCATCTAGGGGTACTTGAGACCGCTGGTGTCAGAGCCAGAGACTATGTGACATGTAAAACATTAATTCATCAATACCAATAATGAATAAGCACCTAAATAAATAAATAAATAAATATAAAAACTGGGTTAAAAAATACATGGTGTCTTTGCCTTTCTGCATATGGTATGCTGTGAGTATCTTAACAAGGAAAGCATTATCCTGAGTAGCCCCATTGAAGTAGTGGAATATTTCCTTTTCTTTTTTCTTTTTTTTACTTTCAATTTTCTTGATTATTTATTGGAATAAATAGACAGGAATTGAGAGGGAAGGGAGGGATAGAGAGTTTGTGACACAGAGAGAGTCACCTGCAGCACTTCTGCACCACTTGTAAACATTTCCCCTGGCAGGTGGGGACCAGGTTCTTGAAGCCCAGTCCCCCTGCATTGTAACATGAGTGCTTAACTGGGTGTGGCACCACCTGGTACCCTTGATGGGACACTTTTTTTTAGCAATGAAAAGAAATTATCGTGGCAAGGTAATAAATAAATGATGAAATAAACAAAAGTGCATTTACATGAACTCTGGAAACACACAGGGACATATACATCTCTGTTACCTGTATTACTTATTCGTTGATTGATTGATTGATTGATTGATTGATTGATTGCCTCAAGGTGTTATTGCGTCAGCTCAGTGCCTGCGCCACGAATAATCCACAGCCCCTGCACTCCTTTTGTTCCCCTTTCGCTGCCCTTGTTGCTTGGTCACTGTGGTGGTTATTGTTGTGGTTGTTGTTGTTGTTTTGACCTTGCATCAGACAGAGAGAAAAGGAGAGAGCAGGGGAAATACAGAGTGGAAGAGAAAGATAGAGCCCCTAAAGACCTGCTTCACCCCCTGTAAAGCGACTCCCCTGCAGGTGGGTTTCTGGGCGCCAGACCCCAGACCCTTCCACCTGTCCCCTCTTTTCGTGAGTGCCACAAGGCCTTAACCCTCTGACATACCGCCAAACCTCCCTGCATTTACTTTTGAAGGCAATATGACCTACCTCGTTTTGAACCTCATTATCCTGAGGGTCAGTCCTGGAGACAGTGTCATGACACGACACACGGAGATCTCTGGTATCAGAGAGCACTTGGAACAGCAGCTGGGGCTCTAGTGCCAGGGCAGGAGCAACTCCCCATCCACCGTCCACGGAGTCCACCTGCCTGCATTTTGGTCCTTTTCCCTCCAAAAAAGATCTTTCCCTTTTTTCACTGAGAAACAAGTAGCAGACAGGTTACCCTGGCAGGGGGAAAAAAAAATAAATAAAAAGCCTTTTTTTTTTTTTTTTTTTAACCGTGGCGAATGACCATCTTCTGGGAAGTACAGGTTTTGAACCTGAAAACTCTGTCTGTCTGTGTCCTAGTCCACAGAAAGAGCCACTAGCCCAGCCAGATCTCACACTCAGATGGGGTATTTTTGCCAGTCAAAAGTCTGCACAGCGCACTTGGGATTGGGCGGCCTGAGACACAAATGTTACATTGTAGATGGACTGTTTGCAGTTCTTTTTTTTTTTTTTTTTTTTTAATTTTTTATTTAAGAAAGGATTAGTGAACAAAGGCATAAGGTAGGAGGGGTACAACTCCACACAATTCCCACCACCCAATCCCCATAACCCACCCTCTCCCATGATAGCCTTCCCATTCTCTAGCCCTCTGGGAGCATGGACCCAGGGTCGTTGAGGGTTGCAGAAGGTAGAGGGTCTGGCTTCTGTAATTGCTTCCCCGCTGAACATGGGCGTTGACTGGTCGGTCCATACTCCCAGTCTGCCTCTCTCTTTCCCTAGTAAGGTGTGTCTCTGGGGAATCTGAGCTCCAGGACACAGTGGTGGGGTCTTCAATCCAGGGAAGCCTAGTCAGCATCCTGGTGGCATCTGGAACCTGGTGATTGAAAAGAGAGTTAACATACAAAGCCAAACAATTTGTTGAGCAATCATGGATCCCAAGTTTGGAATAGTGGAGAGGAAGTGTTAGGGAGGTACTCACTGCAAACTCTAGTGTAATCCTGCTTTCAGGTATATATTTTGCAGTAGTTTATGGATACGTGTGAACATAAGCTCTCTCTCACAGAAACTGTTGTATGTCTAGGTTATGGGACATTGTTAGAAAGTGAACTACCTGAGATGAAATTAGAGTGTACTATTAAAGGAAAGGTCTCACCCGAGTAATGAAGCTGAAGGGTTGTCATTCCACACGTGAAGTCTCTGGATACAGTCTGAGGTGAAGCATGTTGAGATGGCAATCATTGCTTTGGTTAGGTTGTGATCGGCGGATGCAATATTATTTGGTTTGGATTGGGAGATGCATACGGGAAAGTGGGCCCTATCCAAGGGTGCCAGGACTGAGGGAATTTTTTAAAATAATAAAGATTTTTTTAAATAATAAAATTTTTTAAAATAATAAATAAACAAATGATAAAATTAATAAAACTGTTTGCTGTTTGCAGTTCTTGCTCCCCAGGACGTTGGACTTTCTCAACTCCCTCCCCTACAGCATGAAAAAAGGTTCTTGACCAACCATAGAGCAAATGGAGTAGGGGCGAGTGGAGCTTGTTGCATGTCTGTGCTGCTCATGCCCAGGTGTCGGTGGGGGCCGTGGCAGAGGCTGTAAGGGGGCTAAGGGGCAGAAGGAGACTGTTTGAGAGGCAGGCTGCAGGCAGGGGAGCCCGTGAGTGTGTGCAGGGCAGTGTGTGTGCGTGTGGTGGCTGGGGGTTAGGGCAGGTCCCCCTGCTGGATGGTGAAATGGCAGCTGGGCTGGCACTGGGCCCCCAGGGCTGAAGCGCAGAAGCAGGGTGGCAGTAAAGTAGTGCATGGAGGCACACAGTAGATGTTAGTTGGGGAGCTGGGGGACAGAGGGCAAGGGGAAAGGGGGCATCCTTGAGGAGGGGTCTGGAGTAGAGAGTGGGGGGAGCTGGAGGCATGGAAGGTCCCAGGAACCAGGGATTGACAGAAACAGAACCCTGCACCCACCCACTGGATAGAAGCTGCAGCAGCCAGAGCACCAGCCCTGGCCTGCCTAGGCCAAGGGCACTGAGTGAGTCCCTCTGAGGATGAGGAAGAGAAGGAGGAGGAGGTGGAGGAGGAGGAGGAGGAGGAGGAGGAGGAAGAGGAGGAGATAGAAAAGGAGGAGAAGGTGGAGGAGGAGGAGGAGGGGCAGGAGGGCAGCTATCAGTAGGCAATGGGATTAATAGAGGCCTCCATTATGGAGGCATGTGTCCAGGCAGGCACCCACCAATCCTCAGGGGCAGCTCAGGACTCCCAGGGACCTGGTGTGGGTATCTCTGGGGCAGGGACTGTCAGTCAGTCAGCAAGACTGTATGTCAGTGCAAATGGTGGGACAGGGGCCTGGCGGAACTTGGTCCCCAGCCCTGGGCTGTCAGTTGCCAGCCCCATGTCCAGACACACACCAATCTGCCCCTAGCCCCTTGGCCCGGCCGACCTGCACCTGCTTTGGCGTGGGTCTCTGGCTCTGGTGGCTGGCCACCACCCCTCAAGGTCAAGTTCAGGGTGGTGGTCATGGCTGCTGATCAACTGGATGGGCGGGGTCCCCGTGGCCTAGCAACCACAGGAGCCCTCTGTGATGTCCTAGCCCCTGGCATTCTGTGCTGGCCACACTGGCACTGGGCAGCCCAACTGCCCTGCCACTAGGTCAGCCAGCAGCGCCCAGACGCCTGGGCCCTGGCACAGAGGGAACTGAAGAATGGGAAGCCAGTGCTGACCGACAAGGGACCTCAGGGCTGGCAGCCAAGAGAAGATAGGTGGAGGTGTGCCCGGGATCCAGGGAGCCCAGGCCAGAGCTGCCTGCATGCCTGCCTGCCTTCCTGGATGTCTGTATGCTGCCTTTGTCCAGGTAGGTTTCTCAGGTCCCCTCCACTCCTGTCCTCTCCTGTCCTCTCCTGCCCTCACCATCCTCTCCCCTCTCCTCTCCTCTGCACTTTGCTTCTCTCCTTTGTATTCTCTTGCTTGTGCCCTGCTCAACAGCTCCAGCACTTGTGATGGTTCTCCAGTGACAGCTGTTCACAACCCCTTCCACACCCTCCCTGACCCTGAGGTGACCCAACTCACAGGTCTCCAGCTCACCCCACCCACACCCACACCCCCCAACACATTCCCTGGTTCAGCCCCTCAGCCCTATTCAGCCGAAATCGCCCCTTTGCAACCTACCTATGCATCCTGGTTTGTCTTCACCATTCAAGGAGAGATCTCCTTTTGTACTTGGTTGAGTGGTAGATGGATGGATGGATGGATGGATGGATGGATGGATGGATGCATGGACAGGTCAATGGATTGGTTTTGTAGAGGCAGAGTACCATCTAGGGGTACTTGAGACCGCTGGTGTCAGAGCCAGAGACTATGTGACATGTAAAACATTAATTCATCAATACCAATAATGAATAAGCACCTAAATAAATAAATAAATAAATAAATATAAAAACTGGGTTAAAAAATACATGGTGTCTTTGCCTTTCTGCATATGGTATGCTGTGAGTATCTTAACAAGGAAAGCATTATCCTGAGTAGCCCCATTGAAGTAGTGGAATATTTCCTTTTCCTTTTTCTTTTTTTTACTTTCAATTTTCTTGATTATTTATTGGAATAAATAGACAGGAATTGAGAGGGAAGGGAGGGATAGAGAGTTTGTGACGCAGAGAGAGTCACCTGCAGCACTTCTGCACCACTTGTAAACATTTCCCCTGGCAGGTGGGGACCAGGGTCTTGAAGCCCAGTCCCCCTGCATTGTAACATGAGTGCTTAACTGGGTGTGGCACCACCTGGTACCCTTGATGGGACACTTTTTTTTAGCAATGAAAAGAAATTCTCGTGGCAAGGTAATAAATAAATGATGAAATAAACAAAAGTGCATTTACATGAACTCTGGAAACACACAGGGACATATACATCTCTGTTACCTGTATTACTTATTCGTTGATTGATTGATTGATTGATTGATTGATTGCCTCAAGGTGTTATTGCCTCAGCTCAGTGCCTGCGCCACGAATAATCCACAGCCCCTGCACTCCTTTTGTTCCCCTTTCGCTGCCCTTGTTGCTTGGTCACTGTGGTGGTTATTGTTGTGGTTGTTGTTGTTGTTTTGACCTTGCATCAGACAGAGAGAAAAGGAGAGAGCAGGGGAAATACAGAGTGGAAGAGAAAGATAGAGCCCCTAAAGACCTGCTTCACCCCCTGTAAAGCGACTCCCCTGCAGGTGGGTTTCTGGGCGCCAGACCCCAGACCCTTCCACCTGTCCCCTCTTTTCGTGAGCGCCACAAGGCCTTAACCCTCTGACATACCGCCAAACCTCCCTGCATTTACTTTTGAAGGCAATATGACCTGCCTCGTTTTGAACCTCATTATCCTGAGGGTCAGTCCTGGAGACAGTGTCATGACACGACACACGGAGATCTCTGGTATCAGAGAGCACTTGGAACAGCAGCTGGGGCTCTAGTGCCAGGGCAGGAGCAACTCCCCATCCACCGTCCACGGAGTCCACCTGCCTGCATTTTGGTCCTTTTCCCTCCAAAAAAGATCTTTCCCTTTTTTCACTGAGAAACAAGTAGCAGACAGGTTACCCAGGCAGGGGGAAAAAAAAATAAATAAAAAGCCTTTTTTTTTTTTTTTTTTTTAACCGTGGCGAATGACCATCTTCTGGGAAGTACAGGTTTTGAACCTGAAAACTCTGTCTGTCTGTGTCCTAGTCCACAGAAAGAGCCACTAGCCCAGCCAGATCTCACACTCAGATGGGGTATTTTTGCCAGTCAAAAGTCTGCACAGCGCACTTGGGATTGGGCGGCCTGAGACACAAATGTTACATTGTAGATGGACTGTTTGCAGTTCTTTTTTTTTTTTTTTTTTAATTTTTTATTTAAGAAAGGATTAGTGAACAAAGGCATAAGGTAGGAGGGGTACAACTCCACACAATTCCCACCACCCAATCCCCATAACCCACCCTCTCCCATGATAGCCTTCCCATTCTCTAGCCCTCTGGGAGCATGGACCCAGGGTCGTTGAGGGTTGCAGAAGGTAGAGGGTCTGGCTTCTGTAATTGCTTCCCCGCTGAACATGGGCGTTGACTGGTCGGTCCATACTCCCAGTCTGCCTCTCTCTTTCCCTAGTAAGGTGTGTCTCTGGGGAATCTGAGCTCCAGGACACATTGGTGGGGTCTTCAATCCAGGGAAGCCTAGTCAGCATCCTGGTGGCATCTGGAACCTGGTGATTGAAAAGAGAGTTAACATACAAAGCCAAACAATTTGTTGAGCAATCATGGATCCCAAGTTTGGAATAGTGGAGAGGAAGTGTTAGGGAGGTACTCACTGCAAACTCTAGTGTAATCCTGCTTTCAGGTATATATTTTGCAGTAGTTTATGGATACGTGTGAACATAAGCTCTCTCTCACAGAAACTGTTTTATGTCTAGGTTATGGGACTTTGTTAGAAAGTGAACTACCTGAGATGAAATTAGAGTGTACTATTAAAGGAAAGGTCTCACCCGAGTAATGAAGCTGAAGGGTTGTCATTCCACACGTGAAGTCTCTGGATACAGTCTGAGGTGAAGCATGTTGAGATGGCAATTGTTGCTTTGGTTAGGTTGGGATCGGCGGATGCAATATTATTTTGTTTGGATTGGGAGATGCATACGGGAAAGTGGGCCCTATCCAAGGGTGCCAGGACTGAGGGAATTTTTTAAAATAATAAAGATTTTTTTAAATAATAAAATTTTTTAAAATAACAAATAAACAAATGATAAAATTAATAAAACTGTTTGCTGTTTGCAGTTCTTGCTCCCCAGGACGTTGGACTTTCTCAACTCCCTCCCCTACAGCATGAAAAAATGTTCTTGACCAACCATAGAGCAAATGGAGTAGGGGCGAGTGGAGCTTGTTGCATGTCTGTGCTGCTCATGCCCAGGTGTCGGTGGGGGCCGTGGCAGAGGCTGTAAGGGGGCTAAGGGGCAGAAGGAGACTGTTTGAGAGGCAGGCTGCAGGCAGGGGAGCCCGTGAGTGTGTGCAGGGCAGTGTGTGTGCGTGTGGTGGCTGGGGGTTAGGGCAGGTCCCCCTGCTGGATGGTGAAATGGCAGCTGGGCTGGCACTGGGCCCCCAGGGCTGAAGCGCAGAAGCAGGGTGGCAGTAAAGTAGTGCATGGAGGCACACAGTAGATGTTAGTTGGGGAGCTGGGGGACAGAGGGCAAGGGGAAAGGGGGCATCCTTGAGGAGGGGTCTGGAGTAGAGAGTGGGGGGAGCTGGAGGCATGGAAGGTCCCAGGAACCAGGGATTGACAGAAACAGAACCCTGCACCCACCCACTGGATAGAAGCTGCAGCAGCCAGAGCACCAGCCCTGGCTTGCCTAGGCCAAGGGCACTGAGTGAGTCCCTCTGAGGTTGAGGAAGAGAAGGAGGAGGAGGTGGAGGAGGAGGAGGAGGAGGAGGAGGAAGAGGAGGAGATAGAAAAGGAGGAGAAGGAGGAGGAGGGGCAGGAGGGCAGCTATCAGTAGGCAATGGGATTAATAGAGGCCTCCATTATGGAGGCATGTGTCCAGGCAGGCACCCACCAATCCTCAGGGGCAGCTCAGGACTCCCAGGGACCTGGTGTGGGTATCTCTGGGGCAGGGACTGTCAGTCAGTCAGCAAGACTCTATGTCAGTGCAAATGGTGGGACAGGGGCCTGGCGGAACTTGGTCCCCAGCCCTGGGCTGTCAGTTGCCAGCCCCATGTCCAGACACACACCAATCTGCCCCTAGCCCCTTGGCCCGGCCGACCTGCACCTGCTTTGGCCTGGGTCTCTGGCTCTGGTGGCTGGCCACCACCCCTCAAGGTCAAGTTCAGGGTGGTGGTCATGGCTACTGGTCAACTGGATGGGCGGGGTCCCCGTGGCCTAGCAACCACAGGAGCCCTCTGTGATGTCCTAGCCCCTGGCATTCTGTGCTGGCCACACTGGCACTGGGCAGCCCAACTGCCCTGCCACTAGGTCAGCCAGCAGCGCCCAGACGCCTGGGCCCTGGCACAGAGGGAACTGAAGAATGGGAAGCCAGTGCTGACCGACAAGGGACCTCAGGGCTGGCAGCCAAGAGAAGACAGGTGGAGGTGTGCCCGGGATCCAGGGAGCCCAGGCCAGAGCTGCCTGCATGCCTGCCTGCCTTCCTGGATGTCTGTATGCTGCCTTTGTCCAGGTAGGTTTCTCAGGTCCCCTCCACTCCTGTCCTCTCCTGTCCTCTCCTGCCCTCACCATCCTCTCCCCTCTCCTCTCCTCTGCACTTTGCTTCTCTCCTTTGTATTCTCTTGCGTGTGCCCTGCTCAACAGCTCCAGCACTTGTGATGGTTCTCCAGTGACAGCTGTTCACAACCCCTTCCACACCCTCCCTGACCCTGAGGTGACCCAACTCACAGGTCTCCAGCTCACCCCACCCACACCCACACCCCCCAACACATTCCCTGGTTCAGCCCCTCAGCCCTATTCAGCCGAAATCGCCCCTTTGCAACCTACCTATGCATCCTGGTTTGTCTTCACCATTCAAGGAGAGATCTCCTTTTGTACTTGGTTGAGTGGTAGATGGATGGATGGATGGATGGATGGATGGATGGATGCATGGACAGGTCAATGGATTGGTTTTGTAGAGGCAGAGTACCATCTAGGGGTACTTGAGACCGCTGGTGTCAGAGCCAGAGACTATGTGACATGTAAAACATTAATTCATCAATACCAATAATGAATAAGCACCTAAATAAATAAATAAATAAATATAAAAACTGGGTTAAAAAATACATGGTGTCTTTGCCTTTCTGCATATGGTATGCTGTGAGTATCTTAACAAGGAAAGCATTATCCTGAGTAGCCCCATTGAAGTAGTGGAATATTTCCTTTTCCTTTTTCTTTTTTTTACTTTCAATTTTCTTGATTATTTATTGGAATAAATAGACAGGAATTGAGAGGGAAGGGAGGGATAGAGAGTTTGTGACGCAGAGAGAGTCACCTGCAGCACTTCTGCACCACTTGTAAACATTTCCCCTGGCAGGTGGGGACCAGGGTCTTGAAGCCCAGTCCCCCTGCATTGTAACATGAGTGCTTAACTGGGTGTGGCACCACCTGGTACCCTTGATGGGACACTTTTTTTTAGCAATGAAAAGAAATTCTCGTGGCAAGGTAATAAATAAATGATGAAATAAACAAAAGTGCATTTACATGAACTCTGGAAACACACAGGGATATATACATCTCTGTTACCTGTATTACTTATTCGTTGATTGATTGATTGATTGAGTGATTGATTGATTGATTGCCTCAAGGTGTTATTGCCTCAGCTCAGTGCCTGCGCCACGAATAATCCACAGCCCCTGCACTCCTTTTGTTCCCCTTTCGCTGGCCTTGTTGCTTGGTCACTGTGGTGGTTATTGTTGTGGTTGTTGTTGTTGTTTTGACCTTGCATCAGACAGAGAGAAAAGGAGAGAGCAGGGGAAATACAGAGTGGAAGAGAAAGATAGAGCCCCTAAAGACCTGCTTCACCCCCTGTAAAGCGACTCCCCTGCAGGTGGGTTTCTGGGCGCCAGACCCCAGACCCTTCCACCTGTCCCCTCTTTTCGTGAGTGCCACAAGGCCTTAACCCTCTGACATACCGCCAAACCTCCCTGCATTTACTTTTGAAGGCAATATGACCTGCCTCGTTTTGAACCTCATTATCCTGAGGTTCAGTCCTGGAGACAGTGTCATGACACGACACACGGAGATCTCTGGTATCAGAGAGCACTTGGAACAGCAGCTGGGGCTCTAGTGCCAGGGCAGGAGCAACTCCCCATCCACCGTCCACGGAGTCCACCTGCCTGCATTTTGGTCCTTTTCCCTCCAAAAAAGATCTTTCCCTTTTTTCACTGAGAAACAAGTAGCAGACAGGTTACCCAGGCAGGGGGAAAAAAATAAATAAAAAGCCTTTTTTTTTTTTTTTTTTAACCGTGGCGAATGACCATCTTCTGGGAAGTACAGGTTTTGAACCTGAAAACTCTGTCTGTCTGTGTCCTAGTCCACAGAAAGAGCCACTAGCCCAGCCAGATCTCACACTCAGATGGGGTATTTTTGCCAGTCAAAAGTCTGCACAGCGCACTTGGGATTGGGTGGCCTGAGACACAAATGTTACATTGTAGATGGACTGTTTGCAGTTCTTTTTTTTTTTTTAAATTTTTTATTTAAGAAAGGATTAGTGAACAAAGGCATAAGGTAGGAGGGGTACAACTCCACACAATTCCCACCACCCAATCCCCATAACCCACCCTCTCCCATGATAGCCTTCCCATTCTCTAGCCCTCTGGGAACATGGACCCAGGGTCGTTGAGGGTTGCAGAAGGTAGAGGGTCTGGCTTCTGTAATTGCTTCCCCGCTGAACATGGGCGTTGACTGGTCGGTCCATACTCCCAGTCTGCCTCTCTCTTTCCCTAGTAAGGTGTGTCTCTGGGGAATCTGAGCTCCAGGACACATTGGTGGGGTCTTCAATCCAGGGAAGCCAAGTCAGCATCCTGGTGGCATCTGGAACCTGGTGATTGAAAAGAGAGTTAACATACAAAGCCAAACAATTTGTTGAGCAATCATGGATCCCAAGTTTGGAATAGTGGAGAGGAAGTGTTAGGGAGGTACTCACTGCAAACTCTAGTGTAATCCTGCTTTCAGGTATATATTTTGCAGTAGTTTATGGATACGTGTGAACATAAGCTCTCTCTCACAGAAACTGATGTATGTCTAGGTTATGGGACTTTGTTAGAAAGTGAACTACCTGAGATGAAATTAGAGTGTACTATTAAAGGAAAGGTCTCACCCGAGTAATGAAGCTGAAGGGTTGTCATTCCACACGTGAAGTCTCTGGATACAGTCTGAGGTGAAGCATGTTGAGATGGCAATCGTTGCTTTGGTTAGGTTGTGATCGGCGGATGCAATATTATTTGGTTTGGATTGGGAGATGCATACGGGAAAGTGGGCCCTATCCAAGGGTGCCAGGACTGAGGGAATTGTTTAAAATAATAAAAATTTTTTAAAATAATAAAATTTTTTAAAATAACAAATAAACAAATGATAAAATTAATAAAACTGTTTGCTGTTTGCAGTTCTTGCTCCCCAGGACGTTGGACTTTCTCAACTCCCTCCCCTACAGCATGAAAAAATGTTCTTGACCAACCATAGAGCAAATGGAGTAGGGGCGAGTGGAGCTTGTTGCATGTCTGTGCTGCTCATGCCCAGGTGTCGGTGGGGGCCGTGGCAGAGGCTGTAAGGGGGCTAAGGGGCAGAAGGAGACTGTTTGAGAGGCAGGCTGCAGGCAGGGGAGCCCGTGAGTGTGTGCAGGGCAGTGTGTGTGCGTGTGGTGGCTGGGGGTTAGGGCAGGTCCCCCTGCTGGATGGTGAAATGGCAGCTGGGCTGGCACTGGGCCCCCAGGGCTGAAGCGCAGAAGCAGGGTGGCAGTAAAGTAGTGCATGGAGGCACACAGTAGATGTTAGTTGGGGAGCTGGGGGACAGAGGGCAAGGGGAAAGGGGGCATCCTTGAGGAGGGGTCTGGAGTAGAGAGTGGGGGGAGCTGGAGGCATGGAAGGTCCCAGGAACCAGGGATTGACAGAAACAGAACCCTGCACCCACCCACTGGATAGAAGCTGCAGAAGCCAGAGCACCAGCCCTGGCTTGCCTAGGCCAAGGGCACTGAGTGAGTCCCTCTGAGGATGAGGAAGAGAAGGAGGAGGAGGTGGAGGAGGAGGAGGAGGAGGAGGAGGAGGAGGAGGAGGAAGAGGAGGAGATAGAAAAGGAGGAGAAGGAGGAGGAGGAGGAGGAGCGGCAGGAGGGCAGCTATCAGTAGGCAATGGGATTAATAGAGGCCTCCATTATGGAGGCATGTGTCCAGGCAGGCACCCACCAATCCTCAGGGGCAGCTCAGGACTCCCAGGGACCTGGTGTGGGTATCTCTGGGGCAGGGACTGTCAGTCAGTCAGCAAGACTGTATGTCAGTGCAAATGGTGGGACAGGGGCCTGGCGGAACTTGGTCCCCAGCCCTGGGCTGTCAGTTGCCAGCCCCATGTCCAGACACACACCAATCTGCCCCTAGCCCCTTGGCCCGGCCGAACTGCACCTGCTTTGGCCTGGGTCTCTGGCTCTGGTGGCTGGCCACCACCCCTCAAGGTCAAGTTCAGGGTGGTGGTCATGGCTGCTGGTCAACTGGATGGGCGGGGTCCCCGTGGCCTAGCAACCACAGGAGCCCTCTGTGATGTCCTAGCCCCTGGCATTCTGTGCTGGCCACACTGGCACTGGGCAGCCCAACTGCCCTGCCACTAGGTCAGCCAGCAGCGCCCAGACGCCTGGGCCCTGGCACAGAGGGAACTGAAGAATGGGAAGCCAGTGCTGACCAACAAGGGACCTCAGGGCTGGCAGCCAAGAGAAGACAGGTGGAGGTGTGCCCGGGATCCAGGGAGCCCAGGCCAGAGCTGCCTGCATGCCTGCCTGCCTTCCTGGATGTCTGTATGCTGCCTTTGTCCAGGTAGGTTTCTCAGGTCCCCTCCACTCCTGTCCTCTCCTGTCCTCTCCTGTCCTCACCATCCTCTCCCCTCTCCTCTCCTCTGCACTTTGCTTCTCTCCTTTGTATTCTCTTGCGTGTGCCCTGCTCAACAGATCCAGCACTTGTGATGGTTCTCCAGTGACAGCTGTTCACAACCCCTTCCACACCCTCCCTGACCCTGAGGTGACCCAACTCACAGGTCTCCAGCTCACCCCACCCACACCCACACCCCCCAACACATTCCCTGGTTCAGCACCTCAGCCCTATTCAGCCGAAATCGCCCCTTTGCAACCTACCTATGCATCCTGGTTTGTCTTCACCATTCAAGGAGAGATCTCCTTTTGTACTTGGTTGAGTGGTAGATGGATGGATGGATGGATGGATGGATGCATGGATGGATGGATGGATGGATGCATGGACAGGTCAATGGATTGGTTTTGTAGAGGCAGAGTACCATCTAGGGGTACTTGAGACCGCTGGTGTCAGAGCCAGAGACTATGTGACATGTAAAACATTAATTCATCAATACCAATAATGAATAAGCACCTAAATAAATAAATAAATAAATAAATATAAAAACTGGGTTAAAAAATACATGGTGTCTTTGCCTTTCTGCATATGGTATACTGTGAGTATCTTAACAAGGAAAGCATTATCCTGAGTAGCCCCATTGAAGTAGTGGAATATTTCCTTTTCCTTTTTCTTTTTTTTACTTTCAATTTTCTTGATTATTTATTGGAATAAATAGACAGGAATTGAGAGGGAAGGGAGGGATAGAGAGTTTGTGACGCAGAGAGAGTCACCTGCAGCACTTCTGCACCACTTGTAAACATTTCCCCTGGCAGGTGGGGACCAGGGTCTTGAAGCCCAGTCCCCCTGCATTGTAACATGAGTGCTTAACTGGGTGTGGCACCACCTGGTACCCTTGATGGGACACTTTTTTTTAGCAATGAAAAGAAATTCTCGTGGCAAGGTAATAAATAAATGATGAAATAAACAAAAGTGCATTTACATGAACTCTGGAAACACACAGGGACATATACATCTCTGTTACCTGTATTACTTATTCGTTGATTGATTGATTGAGTGATTGATTGATTGATTGCCTCAAGGTGTTATTGCCTCAGCTCAGTGCCTGCGCCACGAATAATCCACAGCCCCTGCACTCCTTTTGTTCCCCTTTCGCTGCCCTTGTTGCTTGGTCACTGTGGTGGTTATTGTTGTGGTTGTTGTTGTTGTTTTGACCTTGCATCAGACAGAGAGAAAAGGAGAGAGCAGGGGAAATACAGAGTGGAAGAGAAAGATAGAGCCCCTAAAGACCTGCTTCACCCCCTGTAAAGCGACTCCCCTGCAGGTGGGTTTCTGGGCGCCAGACCCCAGACCCTTCCACCTGTCCCCTCTTTTCGTGAGCGCCACAAGGCCTTAACCCTCTGACATACCGCCAAACCTCCCTGCATTTACTTTTGAAGGCAATATGACCTGCCTCGTTTTGAACCTCATTATCCTGAGGGTCAGTCCTGGAGACAGTGTCATGACACGACACACGGAGATCTCTGGTATCAGAGAGCACTTGGAACAGCAGCTGGGGCTCTAGTGCCAGGGCAGGAGCAACTCCCCATCCACCGTCCACGGAGTCCACCTGCCTGCATTTTGGTCCTTTTCCCTCCAAAAAAGATCTTTCCCTTTTTTCACTGAGAAACAAGTAGCAGACAGGTTACCCAGGCAGGGGGAAAAAAAAATAAATAAAAAGCCTTTTTTTTTTTTTTTTTTTAACCATGGCGAATGACCATCTTCTGGGAAGTACAGGTTTTGAACCTGAAAACTCTGTCTGTCTGTGTCCTAGTCCACAGAAAGAGCCACTAGCCCAGCCAGATCTCACACTCAGATGGGGTATTTTTGCCAGTCAAAAGTCTGCACAGCGCACTTGGGATTGGGCGGCCTGAGACACAAATGTTACATTGTAGATGGACTGTTTGCAGTTCTTTTTTTTTTTTTTTAAATTTTTTATTTAAGAAAGGATTAGTGAACAAAGGCATAAGGTAGGAGGGGTACAACTCCACACAATTCCCACCACCCAATCCCCATAACCCACCCTCTCCCATGATAGCCTTCCCATTCTCTAGCCCTCTGGGAGCATGGACCCAGGGTCGTTGAGGGTTGCAGAAGGTAGAGGGTCTGGCTTCTGTAATTGCTTCCCCGCTGAACATGGGCGTTGACTGGTCGGTCCATACTCCCAGTCTGCCTCTCTCTTTCCCTAGTAAGGTGTGTCTCTGGGGAATCTGAGCTCCAGGACACATTGGTGGGGTCTTCAATCCAGGGAAGCCTAGTCAGCATCCTGGTGGCATCTGGAACCTGGTGATTGAAAAGAGAGTTAACATACAAAGCCAAACAATTTGTTGAGCAATCATGGATCCCAAGTTTGGAATAGTGGAGAGGAAGTGTTAGGGAGGTACTCACTGCAAACTCTAGTGTAATCCTGCTTTCAGGTATATATTTTGCAGTAGTTTATGGATACGTGTGAACATAAGCTCTCTCTCACAGAAACTGTTTTATGTCTAGGTTATGGGACTTTGTTAGAAAGTGAACTACCTGAGATGAAATTAGAGTGTACTATTAAAGGAAAGGTCTCACCCGAGTAATGAAGCTGAAGGGTTGTCATTCCACACGTGAAGTCTCTGGATACAGTCTGAGGTGAAGCATGTTGAGATGGCAATTGTTGCTTTGGTTAGGTTGTGATCGGCGGATGCAATATTATTTTGTTTGGATTGGGAGATGCATACGGGAAAGTGGGCCCTATCCAAGGGTGCCAGGACTGAGGGAATTTTTTAAAACAATAAAGATTTTTTTAAATAATAAAATTTTTTAAAATAATAAATAAACAAATGATAAAATTAATAAAACTGTTTGCTGTTTGCAGTTCTTGCTCCCCAGGACGTTGGACTTTCTCAACTCCCTCCCCTACAGCATGAAAAAAGGTTCTTGACCAACCATAGAGCAAATGGAGTAGGGGCGAGTGGAGCTTGTTGCATGTCTGTGCTGCTCATGCCCAGGTGTCGGTGGGGGCCGTGGCAGAGGCTGTAAGGGGGCTAAGGGGCAGAAGGAGACTGTTTGAGAGGCAGGCTGCAGGCAGGGGAGCCCGTGAGTGTGTGCAGGGCAGTGTGTGCGCGTGTGGTGGCTGGGGGTTAGGGCAGGTCCCCCTGCTGGATGGTGAAATGGCAGCTGGGCTGGCACTGGGCCCCCAGGGCTGAAGCGCAGAAGCAGGGTGGCAGTAAAGTAGTGCATGGAGGCACACAGTAGATGTTAGTTGGGGAGCTGGGGGACAGAGGGCAAGGGGAAAGGGGGCATCCTTGAGGAGGGGTCTGGAGTAGAGAGTGGGGGGAGCTGGAGGCATGGAAGGTCCCAGGAACCAGGGATTGACAGAAACAGAACCCTGCACCCACCCACTGGATAGAAGCTGCAGCAGCCAGAGCACCAGCCCTGGCTTGCCTAGGCCAAGGGCACTGAGTGAGTCCCTCTGAGGATGAGGAAGAGAAGGAGGAGGAGGTGGAGGAGGAGGAGGAGGAGGAGGAGGAGGAGGAGGAGGAGGGGCAGGAGGGCAGCTATCAGTAGGCAATGGGATTAATAGAGGCCTCCATTATGGAGGCATGTGTCCAGGCAGGCACCCACCAATCCTCAGGGGCAGCTCAGGACTCCCAGGGACCTGGTGTGGGTATCTCTGGGGCAGGGACTGTCAGTCAGTCAGCAAGACTGTATGTCAGTGCAAATGGTGGGACAGGGGCCTGGCGGAACTTGGTCCCCAGCCCTGGGCTGTCAGTTGCCAGCCCCATGTCCAGACACACACCAATCTGCCCCTAGCCCCTTGGCCCGGCCGACCTGCACCTGCTTTGGCCTGGGTCTCTGGCTCTGGTGGCTGGCCACCACCCCTCAAGGTCAAGTTCAGGGTGGTGGTCATGGCTGCTGGTCAACTGGATGGGCGGGGTCCCCGTGGCCTAGCAACCACAGGAGCCCTCTGTGATGTCCTAGCCCCTGGCATTCTGTGCTGGCCACACTGGCACTGGGCAGCCCAACTGCCCTGCCACTAGGTCAGCCAGCAGCGCCCAGACGCCTGGGCCCTGGCACAGAGGGAACTGAAGAATGGGAAGCCAGTGCTGACCGACAAGGGACCTCAGGGCTGGCAGCCAAGAGAAGACAGGTGGAGGTGTGCCCGGGATCCAGGGAGCCCAGGCCAGAGCTGCCTGCATGCCTGCCTGCCTTCCTGGATGTCTGTATGCTGCCTTTGTCCAGGTAGGTTTCTCAGGTCCCCTCCACTCCTGTCCTCTCCTGTCCTCTCCTGCCCTCACCATCCTCTCCCCTCTCCTCTCCTCTGCACTTTGCTTCTATCCTTTGTATTCTCTTGCGTGTGCCCTGCTCAACAGCTCCAGCACTTGTGATGGTTCTCCAGTGACAGCTGTTCACAACCCCTTCCACACCCTCCCTGACCCTGAGGTGACCCAACTCACAGGTCTCCAGCTCACCCCACCCACACCCACACCCCCCAACACATTCCCTGGTTCAGCCCCTCAGCCCTATTCAGCCGAAATCGCCCCTTTGCAACCTACCTATGCATCCTGGTTTGTCTTCACCATTCAAGGAGAGATCTCCTTTTGTACTTGGTTGAGTGGTAGATGGATGGATGGATGGATGGATGGATGGATGCATGGACAGGTCAATGGATTGGTTTTGTAGAGGCAGAGTACCATCTAGGGGTACTTGAGACCGCTGGTGTCAGAGCCAGAGACTATGTGACATGTAAAACATTAATTCATCAATACCAATAATGAATAAGCACCTAAATAAATAAATAAATAAATAAATATAAAAACTGGGTTAAAAAATACATGGTGTCTTTGCCTTTCTGCATATGGTATGCTGTGAGTATCTTAACAAGGAAAGCATTATCCTGAGTAGCCCCATTGAAGTAGTGGAATATTTCCTTTTCCTTTTTCTTTTTTTTACTTTCAATTTTCTTGATTATTTATTGGAATAAATAGACAGGAATTGAGAGGGAAGGGAGGGATAGAGAGTTTGTGACGCAGAGAGAGTCACCTGCAGCACTTCTGCACCACTTGTAAACATTTCCCCTGGCAGGTGGGGACCAGGGTCTTGAAGCCCAGTCCCCCTGCATTGTAACATGAGTGCTTAACTGGGTGTGGCACCACCTGGTACCCTTGATGGGACACTTTTTTTTAGCAATGAAAAGAAATTCTCGTGGCAACGTAATAATTAAATGATAAAATAAACAAAAGTGCATTTACATGAACTCTGGAAACACACAGGGACATATACATCTCTGTTACCTGTATTACTTATTCGTTGATTGATTGATTGATTGATTGATTGCCTCAAGGTGTTATTGCCTCAGCTCAGTGCCTGCGCCACGAATAATCCACAGCCCCTGCACTCCTTTTGTTCCCCTTTCGCTGCCCTTGTTGCTTGGTCACTGTGGTGGTTATTGTTGTGGTTGTTGTTGTTGTTTTGACCTTGCATCAGACAGAGAGAAAAGGAGAGAGCAGGGGAAATACAGAGTGGAAGAGAAAGATAGAGCCCCTAAAGACCTGCTTCACCCCCTGTAAAGCGACTCCCCTGCAGGTGGGTTTCTGGGCGCCAGACCCCAGACCCTTCCACCTGTCCCCTCTTTTCGTGAGCGCCACAAGGCCTTAACCCTCTGACATACCGCCAAACCTCCCTGCATTTACTTTTGAAGGCAATATGACCTGCCTCGTTTTGAACCTCATTATCCTGAGGGTCAGTCCTGGAGACAGTGTCATGACACGACACACGGAGATCTCTGGTATCAGAGAGCACTTGGAACAGCAGCTGGGGCTCTAGTGCCAGGGCAGGAGCAACTCCCCATCCACCGTCCACGGAGTCCACCTGCCAGCATTTTGGTCCTTTTCCCTCCAAAAAAGATCTTTCCCTTTTTTCACTGAGAAACAAGTAGCAGACAGGTTACCCAGGCAGGGGGACAAAAAAATAAATAAAAAGCCTTTTTTTTTTTTTTTTTTAACCATGGCGAATGACCATCTTCTGGGAAGTACAGGTTTTGAACCTGAAAACTCTGTCTGTCTGTGTCCTAGTCCACAGAAAGAGCCACTAGCCTAGCCAGATCTCACACTCAGATGGGGTATTTTTGCCAGTCAAAAGTCTGCACAGCGCACTTGGGATTGGGCGGCCTGAGACACAAATGTTACATTGTAGATGGACTGTTTGCAGTTCTTTTTTTTTTTTTTTTTTTTTTAATTTTTTATTTAAGAAAGGATTAGTGAACAAAGGCATAAGGTAGGAGGGGTACAACTCCACACAATTCCCACCACCCAATCCCCATAACCCACCCTCTCCCATGATAGCCTTCCCATTCTCTAGCCCTCTGGGAGCATGGACCCAGGGTCGTTGAGGGTTGCAGAAGGTAGAGGGTCTGGCTTCTGTAATTGCTTCCCCGCTCAACATGGGCGTTGACTGGTCGGTCCATACTCCCAGTCTGCCTCTCTCTTTCCCTAGTAAGGTGTGTCTCTGGGGAATCTGAGCTCCAGGACACATTGGTGGGGTCTTCAATCCAGGGAAGCCTAGTCAGCATCCTGGTGGCATCTGGAACCTGGTGATTGAAAAGAGAGTTAACATACAAAGCCAAACAATTTGTTGAGCAATCATGGATCCCAAGTTTGGAATAGTGGAGAGGAAGTGTTAGGGAGGTACTCACTGCAAACTCTAGTGTAATCCTGCTTTCAGGTATATATTTTGCAGTAGTTTATGGATACGTGTGAACATAAGCTCTCTCTCACAGAAACTGTTGTATGTCTAGGTTATGGGACTTTGTTAGAAAGTGAACTACCTGAGATGAAATTAGAGTGTACTATTAAAGGAAAGGTCTCACCCGAGTAATGAAGCTGAAGGGTTGTCATTCCACACGTGAAGTCTCTGGATACAGTCTGAGGTGAAGCATGTTGAGATGGCAATCGTTGCTTTGGTTAGGTTGTGATCGGCGGATGCAATATTATTTGGTTTGGATTGGGAGATGCATACGGGAAAGTGGGCCCTATCCAAGGGTGCCAGGACTGAGGGAATTTTTTAAAATAATAAAAATTTTTTAAAATAATAAATAAACAAATGATAAAATTAATAAAACTGTTTGCTGTTTGCAGTTCTTGCTCCCCAGGACGTTGGACTTTCTCAGCTCCCTCCCCTACAGCATGAAAAAAGGTTCTTGACCAACCATAGAGCAAATGGAGTAGGGGCGAGTGGAGCTTGTTGCATGTCTGTGCTGCTCATGCCCAGGTGTCGGTGGGGGCCGTGGCAGAGGCTGTAAGGGGGCTAAGGGGCAGAAGGAGACTGGTTGAGAGGCAGGCTGCAGGCAGGGGAGCCCGTGAGTGTGTGCAGGGCAGTGTGTGTGCTTGTGGTGGCTGGGGGTTAGGGCAGGTCCCCCCGCTGGATGGTGAAATGGCAGCTGGGCTGGCACTGGGCCCCCAGGGCTGAAGCGCAGAAGCAGGGTGGCAGTAAAGTAGTGCATGGAGGCACACAGTAGATGTTAGTTGGGGAGCTGGGGGACAGAGGGCAAGGGGAAAGGGGGCATCCTTGAGGAGGGGTCTGGAGTAGAGAGTGGGGGGAGCTGGAGGCATGGAAGGTCCCAGGAACCAGGGATTGACAGAAACAGAATCCTGCACCCACCCACTGGATAGAGGCTGCAGCAGCCAGAGCACCAGCCCTGGCTTGCCTAGGCCAAGGGCACTGAGTGAGTCCCTCTGAGGATGAGGAAGAGAAGGAGGAGGAGGTGGAGGAGGAGGAGGAGGAGGAGGAGGAAGAAGAAGAGGAGGAGATAGAAAAGGAGGAGAAGGAGGAGGAGGAGGAGGAGGGGCAGGAGGGCAGCTATCAGTAGGCAATGGGATTAATAGAGGCCTCCATTATGGAGGCATGTGTCCAGGCAGGCACCCACCAATCCTCAGGGGCAGCTCAGGACTCCCAGGGACCTGGTGTGGGTATCTCTGGGGCAGGGACTGTCAGTCAGTCAGCAAGACTGTATGTCAGTGCAAATGGTGGGACAGGGGCCTGGCGGAACTTGGTCCACAGCCCTGGGCTGTCAGTTGCCAGCCCCATGTCCAGACACACACCAATCTGCCCCTAGCCCCTTGGCCCGGCCGACCTGCACCTGCTTTGGCCTGGGTCTCTGGCTCTGGTGGCTGGCCACCACCCCTCAAGGTCAAGTTCAGGGTGGTGGTCATGGCTGCTGGTCAACTGGATGGGCGGGGTCCCCGTGGCCTAGCAACCACAGGAGCCCTCTGTGATGTCCTAGCCCCTGGCATTCTGTGCTGGCCACACTGGCACTGGGCAGCCCAACTGCCCTGCCACTAGGTCAGCCAGCAGCGCCCAGACGCCTGGGCCCTGGCACAGAGGGAACTGAAGAATGGGAAGCCAGTGCTGACCGACAAGGGACCTCAGGGCTGGCAGCCAAGAGAAGACAGGTGGAGGTGTGCCCGGGATCCAGGGAGCCCAGGCCAGAGCTGCCTGCATGCCCTGCCTGCCTTCCTCGATGTCTGTATGCTGCCTTTGTCCAGGTAGGTTTCTCAGGTCCCCTCCACTCCTGTCCTCTCCTGTCCTCTCCTGCCCTCACCATCCTCTCCCCTCTCCTCTCCTCTGCACTTTGCTTCTCTCCTTTGTATTCTCTTGCGTGTGCCCTGCTCAACAGCTCCAGCACTTGTGATGGTTCTCCAGTGACAGCTGTTCACAACCCCTTCCACACCCTCCCTGACCCTGAGGTGACCCAACTCACAGGTCTCCAGCTCACCCCACCCACACCCACACCCCCCAACACATTCCCTGGTTCAGCCCCTCAGCCCTATTCAGCCGAAATCGCCCCTTTGCAACCTACCTATGCATCCTGGTTTGTCTTCACCATTCAAGGAGAGATCTCCTTTTGTACTTGGTTGAGTGGTAGATGGATGGATGGATGGATGGATGGATGGATGGATGGATGCATGGACAGGTCAATGGATTGGTTTTGTAGAGGCAGAGTACCATCTAGGGGTACTTGAGACCGCTGGTGTCAGAGCCAGAGACTATGTGACATGTAAAACATTAATTCATCAATACCAATAATGAATAAGCACCTAAATAAATAAATAAATAAATATAAAAACTGGGTTAAAAAATACATGGTGTCTTTGCCTTTCTGCATATGGTATGCTGTGAGTATCTTAACAAGGAAAGCATTATCCTGAGTAGCCCCATTGAAGTAGTGGAATATTTCCTTTTCCTTTTTCTTTTTTTTACTTTCAGTTTTCTTGATTATTTATTGGAATAAATAGACAGGAATTGAGAGGGAAGGGAGGGATAGAGAGTTTGTGACGCAGAGACAGTCACCTGCAGCACTTCTGCACCACTTGTAAACATTTCCCCTGGCAGGTGGGGACCAGGGTCTTGAAGCCCAGTCCCCCTGCATTGTAACATGAGTGCTTAACTGGGTGTGGCACCCCCTGGTACCCTTGATGGGACACTTTTTTTTAGCAATGAAAAGAAATTCTCGTGGCAAGGTAATAAATAAATGATGAAATAAACAAAAGTGCATTTACATGAACTCTGGAAACACACAGGGACATATACATCTCTGTTACCTGTATTACTTATTCGTTGATTGATTGATTGATTGATTGATTGCCTCAAGGTGTTATTGCCTCAGCTCAGTGCCTGCGCCACGAATAATCCACAGCCCCTGCACTCCTTTTGTTCCCCTTTCGCTGCCCTTGTTGCTTGGTCACTGTGGTGGTTATTGTTGTGGTTGTTGTTGTTGTTTTGACCTTGCATCAGACAGAGAGAAAAGGAGAGAGCAGGGGAAATACAGAGTGGAAGAGAAAGATAGAGCCCCTAAAGACCTGCTTCACCCCCTGTAAAGCGACTCCCCTGCAGGTGGGTTTCTGGGCGCCAGACCCCAGACCCTTCCACCTGTCCCCTCTTTTCGTGAGCGCCACAAGGCCTTAACCCTCTGACATACCGCCAAACCTCCCTGCATTTACTTTTGAAGGCAATATGACCTGCCTCGTTTTGAACCTCATTATCCTGAGGGTCAGTCCTGGAGACAGTGTCATGACACGACACACGGAGATCTCTGGTATCAGAGAGCACTTGGAACAGCAGCTGGGGCTCTAGTGCCAGGGCAGGAGCAACTCCGCATCCACCGTCCACGGAGTCCACCTGCCTGCATTTTGGTCCTTTTCCCTCCAAAAAAGATCTTTCCCTTTTTTCACTGAGAAACAAGTAGCAGACAGGTTACCCAGGCAGGGGGAAAAAAAAATAAATAAAAAGCCTTTTTTTTTTTTTTTTTAACCGTGGCGAATGACCATCTTCTGGGAAGTACAGGTTTTGAACCTGAAAACTCTGTCTGTCTGTGTCCTAGTCCACAGAAAGAGCCACTAGCCCAGCCAGATCTCACACTCAGATGGGGTATTTTTGCCAGTCAAAAGTCTGCACAGCGCACTTGGGATTGGGTGGCCTGAGACACAAATGTTACATTGTAGATGGACTGTTTGCAGTTCTTTTTTTTTTTTTTTTTAAATTTTTTATTTAAGAAAGGATTAGTGAACAAAGGCATAAGGTAGGAGGGGTACAACTCCACACAATTCCCACCACCCAATCCCCATAACCCACCCTCTCCCATGATAGCCTTCCCATTCTCTAGCCCTCTGGGAGCATGGACCCAGGGTCGTTGAGGGTTGCAGAAGGTAGAGGGTCTGGCTTCTGTAATTGCTTCCCCGCTCAACATGGGCGTTGACTGGTCGGTCCATACTCCCAGTCTGCCTCTCTCTTTCCCTAGTAAGGTGTGTCTCTGGGGAATCTGAGCTCCAGGACACATTGGTGGGGTCTTCAATCCAGGGAAGCCTAGTCAGCATCCTGGTGGCATCTGGAACCTGGTGATTGAAAAGAGAGTTAACATACAAAGCCAAACAATTTGTTGAGCAATCATGGATCCTAAGTTTGGAATAGTGGAGAGGAAGTGTTAGGGAGGTACTCACTGCAAACTCTAGTGTAATCCTGCTTTCAGGTATATATTTTGCAGTAGTTTATGGATACGTGTGAACATAAGCTCTCTCTCACAGAAACTGTTGTATGTCTAGGTTATGGGACTTTGTTAGAAAGTGAACTACCTGAGATGAAATTAGAGTGTACTATTAAAGGAAAGGTCTCACCCGAGTAATGAAGCTGAAGGGTTGTCATTCCACACGTGAAGTCTCTGGATACAGTCTGAGGTGAAGCATGTTGAGATGGCAATCGTTGCTTTGGTTAGGTTGTGATCGGCGGATGCAATATTATTTGGTTTGGATTGGGAGATGCATACGGGAAAGTGGGCCCTATCCAAGGGTGCCAGGACTGAGGGAATTTTTTAAAATAATAAAAATTTTTTAAAATAATAAAATTTTTTAAAATAATAAATAAACAAATGATAAAATTAATAAAACTGTTTGCTGTTTGCAGTTCTTGCTCCGCAGGACTTTGGACTTTCTCAACTCCCTCCCCTACAGCATGAAAAAAGGTTCTTGACCAACCATAGAGCAAATGGAGTAGGGGCGAGTGGAGCTTGTTGCATGTCTGTGCTGCTCATGCCCAGGTGTCGGTGGGGGCCGTGGCAGAGGCTGTAAGGGGGCTAAGGGGCAGAAGGAGACTGAGAGGCAGGCTGCAGGCAGGGGAGCCCGTGAGTGTGTGCAGGGCAGTGTGTGTGCGTGTGGTGGCTGGGGGATAGGGCAGGTCCCCCTGCTGGATGGTGAAATGGCAGCTGGGCTGGCACTGGGCCCCCAGGGCTGAAGCGCAGAAGCAGGGTGGCAGTAAAGTAGTGCATGGAGGCACACAGTAGATGTTAGTTGGGGAGCTGGGGGACAGAGGGCAAGGGGAAAGGGGGCATCCTTGAGGAGGGGTCTGGAGTAGAGAGTGGGGGGAGCTGGAGGCATGGAAGGTCCCAGGAACCAGGGATTGACAGAAACAGAACCCTGCACCCACCCACTGGATAGAAGCTGCAGCAGCCAGAGCACCAGCCCTGGCTTGCCTAGGCCAAGGGCACTGAGTGAGTCCCTCTGAGGATGAGGAAGAGAAGGAGGAGGAGGTGGAGGAGGAGGAGGAGGAGGAGGAGGAGGAAGAGGAGGAGATAGAAAAGGAGGAGAAGGAGGAGGAGGAGGAGGAGGGGCAGGAGGGCAGCTATCAGTAGGCAATGGGATTAATAGAGGCCTCCATTATGGAGGCATGTGTCCAGGCAGGCACCCACCAATCCTCAGGGGCAGCTCAGGACTCCCAGGGACCTGGTGTGGGTATCTCTGGGGCAGGGACTGTCAGTCAGTCAGCAAGACTGTATGTCAGTGCAAATGGTGGGACAGGGGCCTGGCGGAACTTGGTCCCCAGCCCTGGGCTGTCAGTTGCCAGCCCCATGTCCAGACACACACCAATCTGCCCCTAGCCCCTTGGCCCGGCCGACCTGCACCTGCTTTGGCCTGGGTCTCTGGCTCTGGTGGCTGGCCACCACCCCTCAAGGTCAAGTTCAGGGTGGTGGTCATGGCTGCTGGTCAACTGGATGGGCGGGGTCCCCGTGGCCTAGCAACCACAGGAGCCCTCTGTGATGTCCTAGCCCCTGGCATTCTGTGCTGACCACACTGGCACTGGGCAGCCCAACTGCCCTGCCACTAGGTCAGCCAGCAGCGCCCAGACGCCTGGGCCCTGGCACAGAGGGAACTGAAGAATGGGAAGCCAGTGCTGACCGACAAGGGACCTCAGGGCTGGCAGCCAAGAGAAGACAGGTGGAGGTGTGCCCGGGATCCAGGGAGCCCAGGCCAGAGCTGCCTGCATGCCTGCCTGCCTTCCTGGATGTCTGTATGCTGCCTTTGTCCAGGTAGGTTTCTCAGGTCCCCTCCACTCCTGTCCTCTCCTGTCCTCTCCTGCCCTCACCATCCTCTCCCCTCTCCTCTCCTCTGCACTTTGCTTCTCTCCTTTGTATTCTCTTGCGTGTGCCCTGCTCAACAGCTCCAGCACTTGTGATGGTTCTCCAGTGACAGCTGTTCACAACCCCTTCCACACCCTCCCTGACCCTGAGGTGACCCAACTCACAGGTCTCCAGCTCACCCCACCCACACCCACACCCCCCAACACATTCCCTGGTTCAGCCCCTCAGCCCTATTCCGCCGAAATCGCCCCTTTGCAACCTACCTATGCATCCTGGTTTGTCTTCACCATTCAAGGAGAGATCTCCTTTTGTACTTGGTTGAGTGGTAGATGGATGGATGGATGGATGGATGGATGGATGGATGGATGGATGCATGGACAGGTCAATGGATTGGTTTTGTAGAGGCAGAGTACCATCTAGGGGTACTTGAGACCGCTGGTGTCAGAGCCAGAGACTATGTGACATGTAAAACATTAATTCATCAATACCAATAATGAATAAGCACCTAAATAAATAAATAAATAAATAAATATAAAAACTGGGTTAAAAAATACATGGTGTCTTTGCCTTTCTGCATATGGTATGCTGTGAGTATCTTAACAAGGAAAGCATTATCCTGAGTAGCCCCATTGAAGTAGTGGAATATTTCCTTTTCCTTTTTCTTTTTTTTACTTTCAATTTTCTTGATTATTTATTGGAATAAATAGACAGGAATTGAGAGGGAAGGGAGGGATAGAGAGTTTGTGACGCAGAGAGAGTCACCTGCAGCACTTCTGCACCACTTGTAAACATTTCCCCTGGCAGGTGGGGACCAGGGTCTTGAAGCCCAGTCCCCCTGCATTGTAACATGAGTGCTTAACTGGGTGTGGCACCACCTGGTACCCTTGATGGGACACTTTTTTTTAGCAATGAAAATAAATTCTCATGGCAAGGTAATAAATAAATGATGAAATAAACAAAAGTGCATTTACATGAACTCTGGAAACACACAGGGACATATACATCTCTGTTACCTGTATTACTTATTCGTTGATTGATTGATTGATTGATTGAGTGATTGATTGATTGATTGCCTCAAGGTGTTATTGCCTCAGCTCAGTGCCTGCGCCACGAATAATCCACAGCCCCTGCACTCCTTTTGTTCCCCTTTCGCTGCCCTTGTTGCTTGGTCACTGTGGTGGTTATTGTTGTGGTTGTTGTTGTTGTTTTGACCTTGCATCAGACAGAGAGAAAAGGAGAGAGCAGGGGAAATACAGAGTGGAAGAGAAAGATAGAGCCCCTAAAGACCTGCTTCACCCCCTGTAAAGCGACTCCCCTGCAGGTGGGTTTCTGGGCGCCAGACCCCAGACCCTTCCACCTGTCCCCTCTTTTCGTGAGCGCCACAAGGCCTTAACCCTCTGACATACCGCCAAACCTCCCTGCATTTACTTTTGAAGGCAATATGACCTGCCTCGTTTTGAACCTCATTATCCTGAGGGTCAGTCCTGGAGACAGTGTCATGACACGACACACGGAGATCTCTGGTATCAGAGAGCACTTGGAACAGCAGCTGGGGCTCTAGTGCCAGGGCAGGAGCAACTCCCCATCCACCGTCCACGGAGTCCACCTGCCTGCATTTTGGTCCTTTTCCCTCCAAAAAAGATCTTTCCCTTTTTTCACTGAGAAACAAGTAGCAGACAGGTTACCCAGGCAGGGGGAAAAAAAAATAAATAAAAAGCCTTTTTTTTTTTTTTTTTTTTTTTAACCGTGGCGAATGACCATCTTCTGGGAAGTACAGGTTTTGAACCTGAAAACTCTGTCTGTCTGTGTCCTAGTCCACAGAAAGAGCCACTAGCCCAGCCAGATCTCACACTCAGATGGGGTATTTTTGCCAGTCAAAAGTCTGCACAGCGCACTTGGGATTGGGTGGCCTGAGACACAAATGTTACATTGTAGATGGACTGTTTGCAGTTCTTTTTTTTTTTTTTTTAAATTTTTTTATTTAAGAAAGGATTAGTGAACAAAGGCATAAGGTAGGAGGGGTACAACTCCACACAATTCCCACCACCCAATCCCCATAACCCACCCTCTCCCATGATAGCCTTCCCATTCTCTAGCCCTCTGGGAGCATGGACCCAGGGTCGTTGAGGGTTGCAGAAGGTAGAGGGTCTGGCTTCTGTAATTGCTTCCCCGCTGAACATGGGCGTTGACTGGTCGGTCCATACTCCCAGTCTGCCTCTCTCTTTCCCTAGTAAGGTGTGTCTCTGGGGAATCTGAGCTCCAGGACACATTGGTGGGGTCTTCAATCCAGGGAAGCCTAGTCAGCATCCTGGTGGCATCTGGAACCTGGTGATTGAAAAGAGAGTTAACATACAAAGCCAAACAATTTGTTGAGCAATCATGGATCCCAAGTTTGGAATAGTGGAGAGGAAGTGTTAGGGAGGTACTCACTGCAAACTCTAGTGTAATCCTGCTTTCAGGTATATATTTTGCAGTAGTTTATGGATACGTGTGAACATAAGCTCTCTCTCACAGAAACTGTTGTATGTCTAGGTTATGGGACTTTGTTAGAAAGTGAACTACCTGAGACGAAATTAGAGTGTACTATTAAAGGAAAGGTCTCACCCGAGTAATGAAGCTGAAGGGTTGTCATTCCACACGTGAAGTCTCTGGATACAGTCTGAGGTGAAGCATGTTGAGATGGCAATCGTTGCTTTGGTTAGGTTGTGATCGGCGGATGCAATATTATTTGGTTTGGATTGGGAGATGCATACGGGAAAGTGGGCCCTATCCAAGGGTGCCAGGACTGAGGGAATTGTTTAAAATAATAAAAATTTTTTAAAATAATAAAATTTTTTAAAATAACAAATAAACAAATGATAAAATTAATAAAACTGTTTGCTGTTTGCAGTTCTTGCTCCCCAGGACGTTGGACTTTCTCAACTCCCTCCCCTACAGCATGAAAAAATGTTCTTGACCAACCATAGAGCAAATGGAGTAGGGGCGAGTGGAGCTTGTTGCATGTCTGTGCTGCTCATGCCCAGGTGTCGGTGGGGGCCGTGGCAGAGGCTGTAAGGGGGCTAAGGGGCAGAAGGAGACTGTTTGAGAGGCAGGCTGCAGGCAGGGGAGCCCGTGAGTGTGTGCAGGGCAGTGTGTGTGCGTGTGGTGGCTGGGGGTTAGGGCAGGTCCCCCTGCTGGATGGTGAAATGGCAGCTGGGCTGGCACTGGGCCCCCAGGGCTGAAGCGCAGAAGCAGGGTGGCAGTAAAGTAGTGCATGGAGGCACACAGTAGATGTTAGTTGGGGAGCTGGGGGACAGAGGGCAAGGGGAAAGGGGGCATCCTTGAGGAGGGGTCTGGAGTAGAGAGTGGGGGGAGCTGGAGGCATGGAAGGTCCCAGGAACCAGGGATTGACAGAAACAGAACCCTGCACCCACCCACTGGATAGAAGCTGCAGCAGCCAGAGCACCAGCCCTGGCTTGCCTAGGCCAAGGGCACTGAGTGAGTCCCTCTGAGGATGAGGAAGAGAAGGAGGAGGAGGTGGAGGAGGAGGAGGAGGAGGAGGAGGAGGAGGAGGAAGAGGAGGAGATAGAAAAGGAGGAGAAGGAGGAGGAGGAGGAGGAGCGGCAGGAGGGCAGCTATCAGTAGGCAATGGGATTAATAGAGGCCTCCATTATGGAGGCATGTGTCCAGGCAGGCACCCACCAATCCTCAGGGGCAGCTCAGGACTCCCAGGGACCTGGTGTGGGTATCTCTGGGGCAGGGACTGTCAGTCAGTCAGCAAGACTGTATGTCAGTGCAAATGGTGGGACAGGGGCCTGGCGGAACTTGGTCCCCAGCCCTGGCCTGCAGTTGCCAGCCCCATGTCCAGACACACACCAATCTGCCCCTAGCCCCTTGGCCCGGCCGAACTGCACCTGCTTTGGCCTGGGTCTCTGGCTCTGGTGGCTGGCCACCACCCCTCAAGGTCAAGTTCAGGGTGGTGGTCATGGCTGCTGGTCAACTGGATGGGCGGGGTCCCCGTGGCCTAGCAACCACAGGAGCCCTCTGTGATGTCCTAGCCCCTGGCATTCTGTGCTGGCCACACTGGCACTGGGCAGCCCAACTGCCCTGCCACTAGGTCAGCCAGCAGCGCCCAGACGCCTGGGCCCTGGCACAGAGGGAACTGAAGAATGGGAAGCCAGTGCTGACCGACAAGGGACCTCAGGGCTGGCAGCCAAGAGAAGACAGGTGGAGGTGTGCCCGGGATCCAGGGAGCCCAGGCCAGAGCTGCCTGCATGCCTGCCTGCCTTCCTGGATGTCTGTATGCTGCCTTTGTCCAGGTAGGTTTCTCAGGTCCCCTCCACTCCTGTCCTCTCCTGTCCTCTCCTGCCCTCACCATCCTCTCCCCTCTCCTCTCCTCTGCACTTTGCTTCTCTCCTTTGTATTCTCTTGCGTGTGCCCTGCTCAACAGATCCAGCACTTGTGATGGTTCTCCAGTGACAGCTGTTCACAACCCCTTCCACACCCTCCCTGACCCTGAGGTGACCCAACTCACAGGTCTCCAGCTCACCCCACCCACACCCACACCCCCCAACACATTCCCTGGTTCAGCCCCTCAGCCCTATTCAGCCGAAATCGCCCCTTTGCAACCTACCTATGCATCCTGGTTTGTCTTCACCATTCAAGGAGAGATCTCCTTTTGTACTTGGTTGAGTGGTAGATGGATGGATGGATGGATGGATGGATGGATGGATGGATGCATGGACAGGTCAATGGATTGGTTTTGTAGAGGCAGAGTACCATCTAGGGGTACTTGAGACCGCTGGTGTCAGAGCCAGAGACTATGTGACATGTAAAACATTAATTCATCAATACCAATAATGAATAAGCACCTAAATAAATAAATAAATAAATATAAAAACTGGGTTAAAAAATACATGGTGTCTTTGCCTTTCTGCATATGGTATGCTGTGAGTATCTTAACAAGGAAAGCATTATCCTGAGTAGCCCCATTGAAGTAGTGGAATATTTCCTTTTCCTTTTTCTTTTTTTTTACTTTCAATTTTCTTGATTATTTATTGGAATAAATAGACAGGAATTGAGAGGGAAGGGAGAGATAGAGAGTTTGTGACGCAGAGAGAGTCACCTGCAGCACTTCTGCACCACTTGTAAACATTTCCCCTGGCAGGTGGGGACCAGGGTCTTGAAGCCCAGTCCCCCTGCATTGTAACATGAGTGCTTAACTGGGTGTGGCACCACCTGGTACCCTTGATGGGACACTTTTTTTTAGCAATGAAAAGAAATTCTCGTGGCAAGGTAATAAATAAATGATGAAATAAACAAAAGTGCATTTACATGAACTCTGGAAACACACAGGGATATATACATCTCTGTTACCTGTATTACTTATTCGTTGATTGATTGATTGATTGAGTGATTGATTGATTGATTGCCTCAAGGTGTTATTGCCTCAGCTCAGTGCCTGCACCACGAATAATCCACAGCCCCTGCACTCCTTTTGTTCCCCTTTCGCTGCCCTTGTTGCTTGGTCACTGTGGTGGTTATTGTTGTGGTTGTTGTTGTTGTTTTGACCTTGCATCAGACAGAGAGAAAAGGAGAGAGCAGGGGAAATACAGAGTGGAAGAGAAAGATAGAGCCCCTAAAGACCTGCTTCACCCCCTGTAAAGCGACTCCCCTGCAGGTGGGTTTCTGGGCGCCAGACCCCAGACCCTTCCACCTGTCCCCTCTTTTCGTGAGTGCCACAAGGCCTTAACCCTCTGACATACCGCCAAACCTCCCTGCATTTACTTTTGAAGGCAATATGACCTGCCTCGTTTTGAACCTCATTATCCTGAGGGTCAGTCCTGGAGACAGTGTCATGACACGACACACGGAGATCTCTGGTATCAGAGAGCACTTGGAACAGCAGCTGGGGCTCTAGTGCCAGGGCAGGAGCAACTCCCCATCCACCGTCCACGGAGTCCACCTGCCTGCATTTTGGTCCTTTTCCCTCCAAAAAAGATCTTTCCCTTTTTTCACTGAGAAACAAGTAGCAGACAGGTTACCCAGGCAGGGGGAAAAAAATAAATAAAAAGCCTTTTTTTTTTTTTTTTTTTAACCGTGGCGAATGACCATCTTCTGGGAAGTACAGGTTTTGAACCTGAAAACTCTGTCTGTCTGTGTCCTAGTCCACAGAAAGAGCCACTAGCCCAGCCAGATCTCACACTCAGATGGGGTATTTTTGCCAGTCAAAAGTCTGCACAGCGCACTTGGGATTGGGTGGCCTGAGACACAAATGTTACATTGTAGATGGACTGTTTGCAGTTCTTTTTTTTTTTTTTTAAATTTTTTATTTAAGAAAGGATTAGTGAACAAAGGCATAAGGTAGGAGGGGTACAACTCCACACAATTCCCACCACCCAATCCCCATAACCCACCCTCTCCCATGATAGCCTTCCCATTCTCTAGCCCTCTGGGAGCATGGACCCAGGGTCGTTGAGGGTTGCAGAAGGTAGAGGGTCTGGCTTCTGTAATTGCTTCCCCGCTGAACATGGGCGTTGACTGGTCGGTCCATACTCCCAGTCTGCCTCTCTCTTTCCCTAGTAAGGTGTGTCTCTGGGGAATCTGAGCTCCAGGACACATTGGTGGGGTCTTCAATCCAGGGAAGCCTAGTCAGCATCCTGGTGGCATCTGGAACCTGGTGATTGAAAAGAGAGTTAACATACAAAGCCAAACAATTTGTTGAGCAATCATGGATCCCAAGTTTGGAATAGTGGAGAGGAAGTGTTAGGGAGGTACTCACTGCAAACTCTAGTGTAATCCTGCTTTCAGGTATATATTTTGCAGTAGTTTATGGATACGTGTGAACATAAGCTCTCTCTCACAGAAACTGTTGTATGTCTAGGTTATGGGACTTTGTTAGAAAGTGAACTACCTGAGATGAAATTAGAGTGTACTATTAAAGGAAAGGTCTCACCCGAGTAATGAAGCTGAAGGGTTGTCATTCCACACGTGAAGTCTCTGGATACAGTCTGAGGTGAAGCATGTTGAGATGGCAATCGTTGCTTTGGTTAGGTTGTGATCGGCGGATGCAATATTATTTGGTTTGGATTGGGAGATGCATACGGGAAAGTGGGCCCTATCCAAGGGTGCCAGGACTGAGGGAATTGTTTAAAATAATAAAAATTTTTTAAAATAATAAAATTTTTTAAAATAACAAATAAACAAATGATAAAATTAATAAAACTGTTTGCTGTTTGCAGTTCTTGCTCCCCAGGACGTTGGACTTTCTCAACTCCCTCCCCTACAGCATGAAAAAATGTTCTTGACCAACCATAGAGCAAATGGAGTAGGGGCGAGTGGAGCTTGTTGCATGTCTGTGCTGCTCATGCCCAGGTGTCGGTGGGGGCCGTGGCAGAGGCTGTAAGGGGGCTAAGGGGCAGAAGGAGACTGTTTGAGAGGCAGGCTGCAGGCAGGGGAGCCCGTGAGTGTGTGCAGGGCAGTGTGTGTGCGTGTGGTGGCTGGGGGTTAGGGCAGGTCCCCCTGCTGGATGGTGAAATGGCAGCTGGGCTGGCACTGGGCCCCCAGGGCTGAAGCGCAGAAGCAGGGTGGCAGTAAAGTAGTGCATGGAGGCACACAGTAGATGTTAGTTGGGGAGCTGGGGGACAGAGGGCAAGGGGAAAGGGGGCATCCTTGAGGAGGGGTCTGGAGTAGAGAGTGGGGGGAGCTGGAGGCATGGAAGGTCCCAGGAACCAGGGATTGACAGAAACAGAACCCTGCACCCACCCACTGGATAGAAGCTGCAGAAGCCAGAGCACCAGCCCTGGCTTGCCTAGGCCAAGGGCACTGAGTGAGTCCCTCTGAGGATGAGGAAGAGAAGGAGGAGGAGGTGGAGGAGGAGGAGGAGGAGGAGGAGGAGGAGGAGGAAGAGGAGGAGATAGAAAAGGAGGAGAAGGAGGAGGAGGAGGAGGAGCGGCAGGAGGGCAGCTATCAGTAGGCAATGGGATTAATAGAGGCCTCCATTATGGAGGCATGTGTCCAGGCAGGCACCCACCAATCCTCAGGGGCAGCTCAGGACTCCCAGGGACCTGGTGTGGGTATCTCTGGGGCAGGGACTGTCAGTCAGTCAGCAAGACTGTATGTCAGTGCAAATGGTGGGACAGGGGCCTGGCGGAACTTGGTCCCCAGCCCTGGGCTGTCAGTTGCCAGCCCCATGTCCAGACACACACCAATCTGCCCCTAGCCCCTTGGCCCGGCCGAACTGCACCTGCTTTGGCCTGGGTCTCTGGCTCTGGTGGCTGGCCACCACCCCTCAAGGTCAAGTTCAGGGTGGTGGTCATGGCTGCTGGTCAACTGGATGGGCGGGGTCCCCGTGGCCTAGCAACCACAGGAGCCCTCTGTGATGTCCTAGCCCCTGGCATTCTGTGCTGGCCACACTGGCACTGGGCAGCCCAACTGCCCTGCCACTAGGTCAGCCAGCAGCGCCCAGACGCCTGGGCCCTGGCACAGAGGGAACTGAAGAATGGGAAGCCAGTGCTGACCGACAAGGGACCTCAGGGCTGGCAGCCAAGAGAAGACAGGTGGAGGTGTGCCCGGGATCCAGGGAGCCCAGGCCAGAGCTGCCTGCATGCCTGCCTGCCTTCCTGGATGTCTGTATGCTGCCTTTGTCCAGGTAGGTTTCTCAGGTCCCCTCCACTCCTGTCCTCTCCTGTCCTCTCCTGCCCTCACCATCCTCTCCCCTCTCCTCTCCTCTGCACTTTGCTTCTCTCCTTTGTATTCTCTTGCGTGTGCCCTGCTCAACAGATCCAGCACTTGTGATGGTTCTCCAGTGACAGCTGTTCACAACCCCTTCCACACCCTCCCTGACCCTGAGGTGACCCAACTCACAGGTCTCCAGCTCACCCCACCCACACCCACACCCCCCAACACATTCCCTGGTTCAGCCCCTCAGCCCTATTCAGCCGAAATCGCCCCTTTGCAACCTACCTATGCATCCTGGTTTGTCTTCACCATTCAAGGAGAGATCTCCTTTTGTACTTGGTTGAGTGGTAGATGGATGGATGGATGGATGGATGGATGGATGGATGGATGGATGCATGGACAGGTCAATGGATTGGTTTTGTAGAGGCAGAGTACCATCTAGGGGTACTTGAGACCGCTGGTGTCAGAGCCAGAGACTATGTGACATGTAAAACATTAATTCATCAATACCAATAATGAATAAGCACCTAAATAAATAAATAAATAAATATAAAAACTGGGTTAAATAATACATGGTGTCTTTGCCTTTCTGCATATGGTATGCTGTGAGTATCTTAACAAGGAAAGCATTATCCTGAGTAGCCCCATTGAAGTAGTGGAATATTTCCTTTTCCTTTTTCTTTTTTTTACTTTCAATTTTCTTGATTATTTATTGGAATAAATAGACAGGAATTGAGAGGGAAGGGAGGGATAGAGAGTTTGTGACGCAGAGAGAGTCACCTGCAGCACTTCTGCACCACTTGTAAACATTTCCCCTGGCAGGTGGGGACCAGGGTCTTGAAGCCCAGTCCCCCTGCATTGTAACATGAGTGCTTAACTGGGTGTGGCACCACCTGGTACCCTTGATGGGACACTTTTTTTTAGCAATGAAAAGAAATTCTCGTGGCAAGGTAATAAATAAATGATGAAATAAACAAAAGTGCATTTACATGAACTCTGGAAACACACAGGGATATATACATCTCTGTTACCTGTATTACTTATTCGTTGATTGATTGATTGATTGAGTGATTGATTGATTGATTGCCTCAAGGTGTTATTGCCTCAGCTCAGTGCCTGCGCCACGAATAATCCACAGCCCCTGCACTCCTTTTGTTCCCCTTTCGCTGCCCTTGTTGCTTGGTCACTGTGGTGGTTATTGTTGTGGTTGTTGTTGTTGTTTTGACCTTGCATCAGACAGAGAGAAAAGGAGAGAGCAGGGGAAATACAGAGTGGAAGAGAAAGATAGAGCCCCTAAAGACCTGCTTCACCCCCTGTAAAGCGACTCCCCTGCAGGTGGGTTTCTGGGCGCCAGACCCCAGACCCTTCCACCTGTCCCCTCTTTTCGTGAGTGCCACAAGGCCTTAACCCTCTGACATACCGCCAAACCTCCCTGCATTTACTTTTGAAGGCAATATGACCTGCCTCGTTTTGAACCTCATTATCCTGAGGGTCAGTCCTGGAGACAGTGTCATGACACGACACACGGAGATCTCTGGTATCAGAGAGCACTTGGAACAGCAGCTGGGGCTCTAGTGCCAGGGCAGGAGCAACTCCCCATCCACCGTCCACGGAGTCCACCTGCCTGCATTTTGGTCCTTTTCCCTCCAAAAAAGATCTTTCCCTTTTTTCACTGAGAAACAAGTAGCAGACAGGTTACCCAGGCAGGGGGAAAAAAATAAATAAAAAGCCTTTTTTTTTTTTTTTTTTTTTTTTTTAACCGTGGCGAATGACCATCTTCTGGGAAGTACAGGTTTTGAACCTGAAAACTCTGTCTGTCTGTGTCCTAGTCCACAGAAAGAGCCACTAGCCCAGCCAGATCTCACACTCAGATGGGGTATTTTTGCCAGTCAAAAGTCTGCACAGCGCACTTGGGATTGGGTGGCCTGAGACACAAATGTTACATTGTAGATGGACTGTTTGCAGTTCTTTTTTTTTTTTTTTAAATTTTTTATTTAAGAAAGGATTAGTGAACAAAGGCATAAGGTAGGAGGGGTACAACTCCACACAATTCCCACCACCCAATCCCCATAACCCACCCTCTCCCATGATAGCCTTCCCATTCTCTAGCCCTCTGGGAGCATGGACCCAGGGTCGTTGAGGGTTGCAGAAGGTAGAGGGTCTGGCTTCTGTAATTGCTTCCCCGCTGAACATGGGCGTTGACTGGTCGGTCCATACTCCCAGTCTGCCTCTCTCTTTCCCTAGTAAGGTGTGTCTCTGGGGAATCTGAGCTCCAGGACACATTGGTGGGGTCTTCAATCCAGGGAAGCCAAGTCAGCATCCTGGTGGCATCTGGAACCTGGTGATTGAAAAGAGAGTTAACATACAAAGCCAAACAATTTGTTGAGCAATCATGGATCCCAAGTTTGGAATAGTGGAGAGGAAGTGTTAGGGAGGTACTCACTGCAAACTCTAGTGTAATCCTGCTTTCAGGTATATATTTTGCAGTAGTTTATGGATACGTGTGAACATAAGCTCTCTCTCACAGAAACTGTTGTATGTCTAGGTTATGGGACTTTGTTAGAAAGTGAACTACCTGAGATGAAATTAGAGTGTACTATTAAAGGAAAGGTCTCACCCGAGTAATGAAGCTGAAGGGTTGTCATTCCACACGTGAAGTCTCTGGATACAGTCTGAGGTGAAGCATGTTGAGATGGCAATCGTTGCTTTGGTTAGGTTGTGATCGGCGGATGCAATATTATTTGGTTTGGATTGGGAGATGCATACGGGAAAGTGGGCCCTATCCAAGGGTGCCAGGACTGAGGGAATTGTTTAAAATAATAAAAATTTTTTAAAATAATAAAATTTTTTAAAATAACAAATAAACAAATGATAAAATTAATAAAACTGTTTGCTGTTTGCAGTTCTTGCTCCCCAGGACGTTGGACTTTCTCAACTCCCTCCCCTACAGCATGAAAAAATGTTCTTGACCAACCATAGAGCAAATGGAGTAGGGGCGAGTGGAGCTTGTTGCATGTCTGTGCTGCTCATGCCCAGGTGTCGGTGGGGGCCGTGGCAGAGGCTGTAAGGGGGCTAAGGGGCAGAAGGAGACTGTTTGAGAGGCAGGCTGCAGGCAGGGGAGCCCGTGAGTGTGTGCAGGGCAGTGTGTGTGCGTGTGGTGGCTGGGGGTTAGGGCAGGTCCCCCTGCTGGATGGTGAAATTGCAGCTGGGCTGGCACTGGGCCCCCAGGGCTGAAGCGCAGAAGCAGGGTGGCAGTAAAGTAGTGCATGGAGGCACACAGTAGATGTTAGTTGGGGAGCTGGGGGACAGAGGGCAAGGGGAAAGGGGGCATCCTTGAGGAGGGGTCTGGAGTAGAGAGTGGGGGGAGCTGGAGGCATGGAAGGTCCCAGGAACCAGGGATTGACAGAAACAGAACCCTGCACCCACCCACTGGATAGAAGCTGCAGCAGCCAGAGCACCAGCCCTGGCTTGCCTAGGACAAGGGCACTGAGTGAGTCCCTCTGAGGATGAGGAAGAGAAGGAGGAGGAGGTGGAGGAGGAGGAGGAGGAGGAGGAGGAGGAGGAGGAAGAGGAGGAGATAGAAAAGGAGGAGAAGGAGGAGGAGGGGCAGGAGGGCAGCTATCAGTAGGCAATGGGATTAATAGAGGCCTCCATTATGGAGGCATGTGTCCAGGCAGGCACCCACCAATCCTCAGGGGCAGCTCAGGACTCCCAGGGACCTGGTGTGGGTATCTCTGGGGCAGGGACTGTCAGTCAGTCAGCAAGACTGTATGTCAGTGCAAATGGTGGGACAGGGGCCTGGCGGAACTTGGTCCCCAGCCCTGGGCTGTCAGTTGCCAGCCCCATGTCCAGACACACACCAATCTGCCCCTAGCCCCTAGGCCCGGCCGACCTGCACCTGCTTTGGCCTGGGTCTCTGGCTCTGGTGGCTGGCCACCACCCCTCAAGGTCAAGTTCAGGGTGGTGGTCATGGCTGCTGGTCAACTGGATGGGCGGGGTCCCCGTGGCCTAGCAACCACAGGAGCCCTCTGTGATGTCCTAGCCCCTGGCATTCTGTGCTGGCCACACTGGCACTGGGCAGCCCAACTGCCCTGCCACTAGGTCAGCCAGCAGCGCCCAGACGCCTGGGCCCTGGCACAGAGGGAACTGAAGAATGGGAAGCCAGTGCTGACCGACAAGGGACCTCAGGGCTGGCAGCCAAGAGAAGACAGGTGGAGGTGTGCCCGGGATCCAGGGAGCCCAGGCCAGAGCTGCCTGCATGCCTGCCTGCCTTCCTGGATGTCTGTATGCTGCCTTTGTCCAGGTAGGTTTCTCAGGTCCCCTCCACTCCTGTCCTCTCCTGTCCTCTCCTGCCCTCACCATCCTCTCCCCTCTCCTCTCCTCTGCACTTTGCTTCTCTCCTTTGTATTCTCTTGCGTGTGCCCTGCTCAACAGCTCCAGCACTTGTGATGGTTCTCCAGTGACAGCTGTTCACAACCCCTTCCACACCCTCCCTGACCCTGAGGTGACCCAACTCACAGGTCTCCAGCTCACCCCACCCACACCCACACCCCCCAACACATTCCCTGGTTCAGCCCCTCAGCCCTATTCAGCCGAAATCGCCCCTTTGCAACCTACCTATGCATCCTGGTTTGTCTTCACCATTCAAGGAGAGATCTCCTTTTGTACTTGGTTGAGTGGTAGATGGATGGATGGATGGATGGATGGATGGATGGATGGATGGATGCATGGACAGGTCAATGGATTGGTTTTGTAGAGGCAGAGTACCATCTAGGGGTACTTGAGACCGCTGGTGTCAGAGCCAGAGACTATGTGACATGTAAAACATTAATTCATCAATACCAATAATGAATAAGCACCTAAATAAATAAATAAATAAATAAATATAAAAACTGGGTTAAAAAATACATGGTGTCTTTGCCTTTCTGCATATGGTATGCTGTGAGTATCTTAACAAGGAAAGCATTATCCTGAGTAGCCCCATTGAAGTAGTGGAATATTTCCTTTTCCTTTTTCTTTTTTTTACTTTCAATTTTCTTGATTATTTATTGGAATAAATAGACAGGAATTGAGAGGGAAGGGAGGGATAGAGAGTTTGTGACGCAGAGAGAGTCACCTGCAGCACTTCTGCACCACTTGTAAACATTTCCCCTGGCAGGTGGGGACCAGGGTCTTGAAGCCCAGTCCCCCTGCATTGTAACATGAGTGCTTAACTGGGTGTGGCACCACCTGGTACCCTTGATGGGACACTTTTTTTTAGCAATGAAAAGAAATTCTCGTGGCAAGGTAATAAATAAATGATGAAATAAACAAAAGTGCATTTACATGAACTCTGGAAACACACAGGGACATATACATCTCTGTTACCTGTATTACTTATTCGTTGATTGATTGATTGATTGATTGAGTGATTGATTGCCTCAAGGTGTTATTGCCTCAGCTCAGTGCCTGCGCCACGAATAATCCACAGCCCCTGCACTCCTTTTGTTCCCCTTTCGCTGCCCTTGTTGCTTGGTCACTGTGGTGGTTATTGTTGTGGTTGTTGTTGTTGTTTTGACCTTGCATCAGACAGAGAGAAAAGGAGAGAGCAGGGGAAATACAGAGTGGAAGAGAAAGATAGAGCCCCTAAAGACCTGCTTCACCCCCTGTAAAGCGACTCCCCTGCAGGTGGGTTTCTGGGCGCCAGACCCCAGACCCTTCCACCTGTCCCCTCTTTTCGTGAGCGCCACAAGGCCTTAACCCTCTGACATACCGCCAAACCTCCCTGCATTTACTTTTGAAGGCAATATGACCTGCCTCGTTTTGAACCTCATTATCCTGAGGGTCAGTCCTGGAGACAGTGTCATGACACGACACACGGAGATCTCTGGTATCAGAGAGCACTTGGAACAGCAGCTGGGGCTCTAGTGCCAGGGCAGGAGCAACTCCCCATCCACCGTCCACGGAGTCCACCTGCCTGCATTTTGGTCCTTTTCCCTCCAAAAAAGATCTTTCCCTTTTTTCACTGAGAAACAAGTAGCAGACAGGTTACCCAGGCAGGGGGAAAAAAAAATAAATAGAAAGCCTTTTTTTTTTTTTTTTTTTTTTAACCGTGGCGAATGACCATCTTCTGGGAAGTACAGGTTTTGAACCTGAAAACTCTGTCTGTCTGTGTCCTAGTCCACAGAAAGAGCCACTAGCCCAGCCAGATCTCACACTCAGATGGGGTATTTTTGCCAGTCAAAAGTCTGCACAGCGCACTTGGGATTGGGCGGCCTGAGACACAAATGTTACATTGTAGATGGACTGTTTGCAGTTCTTTTTTTTTTTTTTTAATTTTTTATTTAAGAAAGGATTAGTGAACAAAGGCATAAGGTAGGAGGGGTACAACTCCACACAATTCCCACCACCCAATCCCCATAACCCACCCTCTCCCATGATAGCCTTCCCATTCTCTAGCCCTCTGGGAGCATGGACCCAGGGTCGTTGAGGGTTGCAGAAGGTAGAGGGTCTGGCTTCTGTAATTGCTTCCCCGCTGAACATGGGCGTTGACTGGTCGGTCCATACTCCCAGTCTGCCTCTCTCTTTCCCTAGTAAGGTGTGTCTCTGGGGAATCTGAGCTCCAGGACACATTGGTGGGGTCTTCAATCCAGGGAAGCCTAGTCAGCATCCTGGTGGCATCTGGAACCTGGTGATTGAAAAGAGAGTTAACATACAAAGCCAAACAATTTGTTGAGCAATCATGGATCCCAAGTTTGGAATAGTGGAGAGGAAGTGTTAGGGAGGTACTCACTGCAAACTCTAGTGTAATCCTGCTTTCAGGTATATATTTTGCAGTAGTTTATGGATACGTGTGAACATAAGCTCTCTCTCACAGAAACTGTTGTATGTCTAGGTTATGGGACTTTGTTAGAAAGTGAACTACCTGAGATGAAATTAGAGTGTACTATTAAAGGAAAGGTCTCACCCGAGTAATGAAGCTGAAGGGTTGTCATTCCACACGTGAAGTCTCTGGATACAGTCTGAGGTGAAGCATGTTGAGATGGCAATCGTTGCTTTGGTTAGGTTGTGATCGGCGGATGCAATATTATTTGGTTTGGATTGGGAGATGCATACGGGAAAGTGGGCCCTATCCAAGGGTGCCAGGACTGAGGGAATTTTTTAAAATAATAAAGATTTTTTTAAATAATAAAATTTTTTAAAATAATAAATAAACAAATGATAAAATTAATAAAACTGTTTGCTGTTTGCAGTTCTTGCTCCCCAGGACGTTGGACTTTCTCAACTCCCTCCCCTACAGCATGAAAAAAGGTTCTTGACCAACCATAGAGCAAATGGAGTAGGGGCGAGTGGAGCTTGTTGCATGTCTGTGCTGCTCATGCCCAGGTGTCGGTGGGGGCCGTGGCAGAGGCTGTAAGGGGGCTAAGGGGCAGAAGGAGACTGTTTGAGAGGCAGGCTGCAGGCAGGGGAGCCCGTGAGTGTGTGCAGGGCAGTGTGTGTGCGTGTGGTGGCTGGGGGTTAGGGCAGGTCCCCCTGCTGGATGGTGAAATGGCAGCTGGGCTGGCACTGGGCCCCCAGGGCTGAAGCGCAGAAGCAGGGTGGCAGTAAAGTAGTGCATGGAGGCACACAGTAGATGTTAGTTGGGGAGCTGGGGGACAGAGGGCAAGGGGAAAGGGGGCATCCTTGAGGAGGGGTCTGGAGTAGAGAGTGGGGGGAGCTGGAGGCATGGAAGGTCCCAGGAACCAGGGATTGACAGAAACAGAACCCTGCACCCACCCACTGGATAGAAGCTGCAGCAGCCAGAGCACCAGCCCTGGCTTGCCTAGGCCAAGGGCACTGAGTGAGTCCCTCTGAGGATGAGGAAGAGAAGGAGGAGGAGGTGGAGGAGGAGGAGGAGGAGGAGGAGGAGGAGGAGGAAGAGGAGGAGATAGAAAAGGAGGAGAAGGAGGAGGAGGAGGAGGAGCGGCAGGAGGGCAGCTATCAGTAGGCAATGGGATTAATAGAGGCCTCCATTATGGAGGCATGTGTCCAGGCAGGCACCCACCAATCCTCAGGGGCAGCTCAGGACTCCCAGGGACCTGGTGTGGGTATCTCTGGGGCAGGGACTGTCAGTCAGTCAGCAAGACTGTATGTCAGTGCAAATGGTGGGACAGGGGCCTGGCGGAACTTGGTCCCCAGCCCTGGCCTGCAGTTGCCAGCCCCATGTCCAGACACACACCAATCTGCCCCTAGCCCCTTGGCCCGGCCGAACTGCACCTGCTTTGGCCTGGGTCTCTGGCTCTGGTGGCTGGCCACCACCCCTCAAGGTCAAGTTCAGGGTGGTGGTCATGGCTGCTGGTCAACTGGATGGGCGGGGTCCCCGTGGCCTAGCAACCACAGGAGCCCTCTGTGATGTCCTAGCCCCTGGCATTCTGTGCTGGCCACACTGGCACTGGGCAGCCCAACTGCCCTGCCACTAGGTCAGCCAGCAGCGCCCAGACGCCTGGGCCCTGGCACAGAGGGAACTGAAGAATGGGAAGCCAGTGCTGACCGACAAGGGACCTCAGGGCTGGCAGCCAAGAGAAGACAGGTGGAGGTGTGCCCGGGATCCAGGGAGCCCAGGCCAGAGCTGCCTGCATGCCTGCCTGCCTTCCTGGATGTCTGTATGCTGCCTTTGTCCAGGTAGGTTTCTCAGGTCCCCTCCACTCCTGTCCTCTCCTGTCCTCTCCTGCCCTCACCATCCTCTCCCCTCTCCTCTCCTCTGCACTTTGCTTCTCTCCTTTGTATTCTCTTGCGTGTGCCCTGCTCAACAGATCCAGCACTTGTGATGGTTCTCCAGTGACAGCTGTTCACAACCCCTTCCACACCCTCCCTGACCCTGAGGTGACCCAACTCACAGGTCTCCAGCTCACCCCACCCACACCCACACCCCCCAACACATTCCCTGGTTCAGCCCCTCAGCCCTATTCAGCCGAAATCGCCCCTTTGCAACCTACCTATGCATCCTGGTTTGTCTTCACCATTCAAGGAGAGATCTCCTTTTGTACTTGGTTGAGTGGTAGATGGATGGATGGATGGATGGATGGATGGATGGATGGATGGATGGATGCATGGACAGGTCAATGGATTGGTTTTGTAGAGGCAGAGTACCATCTAGGGGTACTTGAGACCGCTGGTGTCAGAGCCAGAGACTATGTGACATGTAAAACATTAATTCATCAATACCAATAATGAATAAGCACCTAAATAAATAAATAAATAAATATAAAAACTGGGTTAAAAAATACATGGTGTCTTTGCCTTTCTGCATATGGTATGCTGTGAGTATCTTAACAAGGAAAGCATTATCCTGAGTAGCCCCATTGAAGTAGTGGAATATTTCCTTTTCCTTTTTCTTTTTTTTTACTTTCAATTTTCTTGATTATTTATTGGAATAAATAGACAGGAATTGAGAGGGAAGGGAGAGATAGAGAGTTTGTGACGCAGAGAGAGTCACCTGCAGCACTTCTGCACCACTTGTAAACATTTCCCCTGGCAGGTGGGGACCAGGGTCTTGAAGCCCAGTCCCCCTGCATTGTAACATGAGTGCTTAACTGGGTGTGGCACCACCTGGTACCCTTGATGGGACACTTTTTTTTAGCAATGAAAAGAAATTCTCGTGGCAAGGTAATAAATAAATGATGAAATAAACAAAAGTGCATTTACATGAACTCTGGAAACACACAGGGATATATACATCTCTGTTACCTGTATTACTTATTCGTTGATTGATTGATTGATTGAGTGATTGATTGATTGATTGCCTCAAGGTGTTATTGCCTCAGCTCAGTGCCTGCACCACGAATAATCCACAGCCCCTGCACTCCTTTTGTTCCCCTTTCGCTGCCCTTGTTGCTTGGTCACTGTGGTGGTTATTGTTGTGGTTGTTGTTGTTGTTTTGACCTTGCATCAGACAGAGAGAAAAGGAGAGAGCAGGGGAAATACAGAGTGGAAGAGAAAGATAGAGCCCCTAAAGACCTGCTTCACCCCCTGTAAAGCGACTCCCCTGCAGGTGGGTTTCTGGGCGCCAGACCCCAGACCCTTCCACCTGTCCCCTCTTTTCGTGAGTGCCACAAGGCCTTAACCCTCTGACATACCGCCAAACCTCCCTGCATTTACTTTTGAAGGCAATATGACCTGCCTCGTTTTGAACCTCATTATCCTGAGGGTCAGTCCTGGAGACAGTGTCATGACACGACACACGGAGATCTCTGGTATCAGAGAGCACTTGGAACAGCAGCTGGGGCTCTAGTGCCAGGGCAGGAGCAACTCCCCATCCACCGTCCACGGAGTCCACCTGCCTGCATTTTGGTCCTTTTCCCTCCAAAAAAGATCTTTCCCTTTTTTCACTGAGAAACAAGTAGCAGACAGGTTACCCAGGCAGGGGGAAAAAAATAAATAAAAAGCCTTTTTTTTTTTTTTTTTTTTTTTTTTAACCGTGGCGAATGACCATCTTCTGGGAAGTACAGGTTTTGAACCTGAAAACTCTGTCTGTCTGTGTCCTAGTCCACAGAAAGAGCCACTAGCCCAGCCAGATCTCACACTCAGATGGGGTATTTTTGCCAGTCAAAAGTCTGCACAGCGCACTTGGGATTGGGTGGCCTGAGACACAAATGTTACATTGTAGATGGACTGTTTGCAGTTCTTTTTTTTTTTTTTTAAATTTTTTATTTAAGAAAGGATTAGTGAACAAAGGCATAAGGTAGGAGGGGTACAACTCCACACAATTCCCACCACCCAATCCCCATAACCCACCCTCTCCCATGATAGCCTTCCCATTCTCTAGCCCTCTGGGAGCATGGACCCAGGGTCGTTGAGGGTTGCAGAAGGTAGAGGGTCTGGCTTCTGTAATTGCTTCCCCGCTGAACATGGGCGTTGACTGGTCGGTCCATACTCCCAGTCTGCCTCTCTCTTTCCCTAGTAAGGTGTGTCTCTGGGGAATCTGAGCTCCAGGACACATTGGTGGGGTCTTCAATCCAGGGAAGCCTAGTCAGCATCCTGGTGGCATCTGGAACCTGGTGATTGAAAAGAGAGTTAACATACAAAGCCAAACAATTTGTTGAGCAATCATGGATCCCAAGTTTGGAATAGTGGAGAGGAAGTGTTAGGGAGGTACTCACTGCAAACTCTAGTGTAATCCTGCTTTCAGGTATATATTTTGCAGTAGTTTATGGATACGTGTGAACATAAGCTCTCTCTCACAGAAACTGTTGTATGTCTAGGTTATGGGACTTTGTTAGAAAGTGAACTACCTGAGATGAAATTAGAGTGTACTATTAAAGGAAAGGTCTCACCCGAGTAATGAAGCTGAAGGGTTGTCATTCCACACGTGAAGTCTCTGGATACAGTCTGAGGTGAAGCATGTTGAGATGGCAATCGTTGCTTTGGTTAGGTTGTGATCGGCGGATGCAATATTATTTGGTTTGGATTGGGAGATGCATACGGGAAAGTGGGCCCTATCCAAGGGTGCCAGGACTGAGGGAATTTTTTAAAATAATAAAGATTTTTTTAAATAATAAAATTTTTTAAAATAATAAATAAACAAATGATAAAATTAATAAAACTGTTTGCTGTTTGCAGTTCTTGCTCCCCAGGACGTTGGACTTTCTCAACTCCCTCCCCTACAGCATGAAAAAAGGTTCTTGACCAACCATAGAGCAAATGGAGTAGGGGCGAGTGGAGCTTGTTGCATGTCTGTGCTGCTCATGCCCAGGTGTCGGTGGGGGCCGTGGCAGAGGCTGTAAGGGGGCTAAGGGGCAGAAGGAGACTGTTTGAGAGGCAGGCTGCAGGCAGGGGAGCCCGTGAGTGTGTGCAGGGCAGTGTGTGTGCGTGTGGTGGCTGGGGGTTAGGGCAGGTCCCCCTGCTGGATGGTGAAATGGCAGCTGGGCTGGCACTGGGCCCCCAGGGCTGAAGCGCAGAAGCAGGGTGGCAGTAAAGTAGTGCATGGAGGCACACAGTAGATGTTAGTTGGGGAGCTGGGGGACAGAGGGCAAGGGGAAAGGGGGCATCCTTGAGGAGGGGTCTGGAGTAGAGAGTGGGGGGAGCTGGAGGCATGGAAGGTCCCAGGAACCAGGGATTGACAGAAACAGAACCCTGCACCCACCCACTGGATAGAAGCTGCAGCAGCCAGAGCACCAGCCCTGGCTTGCCTAGGCCAAGGGCACTGAGTGAGTCCCTCTGAGGATGAGGAAGAGAAGGAGGAGGAGGTGGAGGAGGAGGAGGAGGAGGAGGAGGAGGAGGAGGAAGAGGAGGAGATAGAAAAGGAGGAGAAGGAGGAGGAGGAGGAGGAGCGGCAGGAGGGCAGCTATCAGTAGGCAATGGGATTAATAGAGGCCTCCATTATGGAGGCATGTGTCCAGGCAGGCACCCACCAATCCTCAGGGGCAGCTCAGGACTCCCAGGGACCTGGTGTGGGTATCTCTGGGGCAGGGACTGTCAGTCAGTCAGCAAGACTGTATGTCAGTGCAAATGGTGGGACAGGGGCCTGGCGGAACTTGGTCCCCAGCCCTGGCCTGCAGTTGCCAGCCCCATGTCCAGACACACACCAATCTGCCCCTAGCCCCTTGGCCCGGCCGAACTGCACCTGCTTTGGCCTGGGTCTCTGGCTCTGGTGGCTGGCCACCACCCCTCAAGGTCAAGTTCAGGGTGGTGGTCATGGCTGCTGGTCAACTGGATGGGCGGGGTCCCCGTGGCCTAGCAACCACAGGAGCCCTCTGTGATGTCCTAGCCCCTGGCATTCTGTGCTGGCCACACTGGCACTGGGCAGCCCAACTGCCCTGCCACTAGGTCAGCCAGCAGCGCCCAGACGCCTGGGCCCTGGCACAGAGGGAACTGAAGAATGGGAAGCCAGTGCTGACCGACAAGGGACCTCAGGGCTGGCAGCCAAGAGAAGACAGGTGGAGGTGTGCCCGGGATCCAGGGAGCCCAGGCCAGAGCTGCCTGCATGCCTGCCTGCCTTCCTGGATGTCTGTATGCTGCCTTTGTCCAGGTAGGTTTCTCAGGTCCCCTCCACTCCTGTCCTCTCCTGTCCTCTCCTGCCCTCACCATCCTCTCCCCTCTCCTCTCCTCTGCACTTTGCTTCTCTCCTTTGTATTCTCTTGCGTGTGCCCTGCTCAACAGATCCAGCACTTGTGATGGTTCTCCAGTGACAGCTGTTCACAACCCCTTCCACACCCTCCCTGACCCTGAGGTGACCCAACTCACAGGTCTCCAGCTCACCCCACCCACACCCACACCCCCCAACACATTCCCTGGTTCAGCCCCTCAGCCCTATTCAGCCGAAATCGCCCCTTTGCAACCTACCTATGCATCCTGGTTTGTCTTCACCATTCAAGGAGAGATCTCCTTTTGTACTTGGTTGAGTGGTAGATGGATGGATGGATGGATGGATGGATGGATGGATGGATGGATGCATGGACAGGTCAATGGATTGGTTTTGTAGAGGCAGAGTACCATCTAGGGGTACTTGAGACCGCTGGTGTCAGAGCCAGAGACTATGTGACATGTAAAACATTAATTCATCAATACCAATAATGAATAAGCACCTAAATAAATAAATAAATAAATATAAAAACTGGGTTAAAAAATACATGGTGTCTTTGCCTTTCTGCATATGGTATGCTGTGAGTATCTTAACAAGGAAAGCATTATCCTGAGTAGCCCCATTGAAGTAGTGGAATATTTCCTTTTCCTTTTTCTTTTTTTTTACTTTCAATTTTCTTGATTATTTATTGGAATAAATAGACAGGAATTGAGAGGGAAGGGAGAGATAGAGAGTTTGTGACGCAGAGAGAGTCACCTGCAGCACTTCTGCACCACTTGTAAACATTTCCCCTGGCAGGTGGGGACCAGGGTCTTGAAGCCCAGTCCCCCTGCATTGTAACATGAGTGCTTAACTGGGTGTGGCACCACCTGGTACCCTTGATGGGACACTTTTTTTTAGCAATGAAAAGAAATTCTCGTGGCAAGGTAATAAATAAATGATGAAATAAACAAAAGTGCATTTACATGAACTCTGGAAACACACAGGGATATATACATCTCTGTTACCTGTATTACTTATTCGTTGATTGATTGATTGATTGAGTGATTGATTGATTGATTGCCTCAAGGTGTTATTGCCTCAGCTCAGTGCCTGCACCACGAATAATCCACAGCCCCTGCACTCCTTTTGTTCCCCTTTCGCTGCCCTTGTTGCTTGGTCACTGTGGTGGTTATTGTTGTGGTTGTTGTTGTTGTTTTGACCTTGCATCAGACAGAGAGAAAAGGAGAGAGCAGGGGAAATACAGAGTGGAAGAGAAAGATAGAGCCCCTAAAGACCTGCTTCACCCCCTGTAAAGCGACTCCCCTGCAGGTGGGTTTCTGGGCGCCAGACCCCAGACCCTTCCACCTGTCCCCTCTTTTCGTGAGTGCCACAAGGCCTTAACCCTCTGACATACCGCCAAACCTCCCTGCATTTACTTTTGAAGGCAATATGACCTGCCTCGTTTTGAACCTCATTATCCTGAGGGTCAGTCCTGGAGACAGTGTCATGACACGACACACGGAGATCTCTGGTATCAGAGAGCACTTGGAACAGCAGCTGGGGCTCTAGTGCCAGGGCAGGAGCAACTCCCCATCCACCGTCCACGGAGTCCACCTGCCTGCATTTTGGTCCTTTTCCCTCCAAAAAAGATCTTTCCCTTTTTTCACTGAGAAACAAGTAGCAGACAGGTTACCCAGGCAGGGGGAAAAAAATAAATAAAAAGCCTTTTTTTTTTTTTTTTTTTTTTTTTTAACCGTGGCGAATGACCATCTTCTGGGAAGTACAGGTTTTGAACCTGAAAACTCTGTCTGTCTGTGTCCTAGTCCACAGAAAGAGCCACTAGCCCAGCCAGATCTCACACTCAGATGGGGTATTTTTGCCAGTCAAAAGTCTGCACAGCGCACTTGGGATTGGGTGGCCTGAGACACAAATGTTACATTGTAGATGGACTGTTTGCAGTTCTTTTTTTTTTTTTTTAAATTTTTTATTTAAGAAAGGATTAGTGAACAAAGGCATAAGGTAGGAGGGGTACAACTCCACACAATTCCCACCACCCAATCCCCATAACCCACCCTCTCCCATGATAGCCTTCCCATTCTCTAGCCCTCTGGGAGCATGGACCCAGGGTCGTTGAGGGTTGCAGAAGGTAGAGGGTCTGGCTTCTGTAATTGCTTCCCCGCTGAACATGGGCGTTGACTGGTCGGTCCATACTCCCAGTCTGCCTCTCTCTTTCCCTAGTAAGGTGTGTCTCTGGGGAATCTGAGCTCCAGGACACATTGGTGGGGTCTTCAATCCAGGGAAGCCTAGTCAGCATCCTGGTGGCATCTGGAACCTGGTGATTGAAAAGAGAGTTAACATACAAAGCCAAACAATTTGTTGAGCAATCATGGATCCCAAGTTTGGAATAGTGGAGAGGAAGTGTTAGGGAGGTACTCACTGCAAACTCTAGTGTAATCCTGCTTTCAGGTATATATTTTGCAGTAGTTTATGGATACGTGTGAACATAAGCTCTCTCTCACAGAAACTGTTGTATGTCTAGGTTATGGGACTTTGTTAGAAAGTGAACTACCTGAGATGAAATTAGAGTGTACTATTAAAGGAAAGGTCTCACCCGAGTAATGAAGCTGAAGGGTTGTCATTCCACACGTGAAGTCTCTGGATACAGTCTGAGGTGAAGCATGTTGAGATGGCAATCGTTGCTTTGGTTAGGTTGTGATCGGCGGATGCAATATTATTTGGTTTGGATTGGGAGATGCATACGGGAAAGTGGGCCCTATCCAAGGGTGCCAGGACTGAGGGAATTTTTTAAAATAATAAAGATTTTTTTAAATAATAAAATTTTTTAAAATAACAAATAAACAAATGATAAAATTAATAAAACTGTTTGCTGTTTGCAGTTCTTGCTCCCCAGGACGTTGGACTTTCTCAACTCCCTCCCCTACAGCATGAAAAAATGTTCTTGACCAACCATAGAGCAAATGGAGTAGGGGCGAGTGGAGCTTGTTGCATGTCTGTGCTGCTCATGCCCAGGTGTCGGTGGGGGCCGTGGCAGAGGCTGTAAGGGGGCTAAGGGGCAGAAGGAGACTGTTTGAGAGGCAGGCTGCAGGCAGGGGAGCCCGTGAGTGTGTGCAGGGCAGTGTGTGTGCGTGTGGTGGCTGGGGGTTAGGGCAGGTCCCCCTGCTGGATGGTGAAATGGCAGCTGGGCTGGCACTGGGCCCCCAGGGCTGAAGCGCAGAAGCAGGGTGGCAGTAAAGTAGTGCATGGAGGCACACAGTAGATGTTAGTTGGGGAGCTGGGGGACAGAGGGCAAGGGGAAAGGGGGCATCCTTGAGGAGGGGTCTGGAGTAGAGAGTGGGGGGAGCTGGAGGCATGGAAGGTCCCAGGAACCAGGGATTGACAGAAACAGAACCCTGCACCCACCCACTGGATAGAAGCTGCAGAAGCCAGAGCACCAGCCCTGGCTTGCCTAGGCCAAGGGCACTGAGTGAGTCCCTCTGAGGATGAGGAAGAGAAGGAGGAGGAGGTGGAGGAGGAGGAGGAGGAGGAGGAGGAGGAGGAAGAGGAGGAGATAGAAAAGGAGGAGAAGGAGGAGGAGGAGGAGGAGCGGCAGGAGGGCAGCTATCAGTAGGCAATGGGATTAATAGAGGCCTCCATTATGGAGGCATGTGTCCAGGCAGGCACCCACCAATCCTCAGGGGCAGCTCAGGACTCCCAGGGACCTGGTGTGGGTATCTCTGGGGCAGGGACTGTCAGTCAGTCAGCAAGACTGTATGTCAGTGCAAATGGTGGGACAGGGGCCTGGCGGAACTTGGTCCCCAGCCCTGGGCTGTCAGTTGCCAGCCCCATGTCCAGACACACACCAATCTGCCCCTAGCCCCTTGGCCCGGCCGAACTGCACCTGCTTTGGCCTGGGTCTCTGGCTCTGGTGGCTGGCCACCACCCCTCAAGGTCAAGTTCAGGGTGGTGGTCATGGCTGCTGGTCAACTGGATGGGCGGGGTCCCCGTGGCCTAGCAACCACAGGAGCCCTCTGTGATGTCCTAGCCCCTGGCATTCTGTGCTGGCCACACTGGCACTGGGCAGCCCAACTGCCCTGCCACTAGGTCAGCCAGCAGCGCCCAGACGCCTGGGCCCTGGCACAGAGGGAACTGAAGAATGGGAAGCCAGTGCTGACCGACAAGGGACCTCAGGGCTGGCAGCCAAGAGAAGACAGGTGGAGGTGTGCCCGGGATCCAGGGAGCCCAGGCCAGAGCTGCCTGCATGCCTGCCTGCCTTCCTGGATGTCTGTATGCTGCCTTTGTCCAGGTAGGTTTCTCAGGTCCCCTCCACTCCTGTCCTCTCCTGTCCTCTCCTGCCCTCACCATCCTCTCCCCTCTCCTCTCCTCTGCACTTTGCTTCTCTCCTTTGTATTCTCTTGCGTGTGCCCTGCTCAACAGCTCCAGCACTTGTGATGGTTCTCCAGTGACAGCTGTTCACAACCCCTTCCACACCCTCCCTGACCCTGAGGTGACCCAACTCACAGGTCTCCAGCTCACCCCACCCACACCCACACCCCCCAACACATTCCCTGGTTCAGCCCCTCAGCCCTATTCAGCCGAAATCGCCCCTTTGCAACCTACCTATGCATCCTGGTTTGTCTTCACCATTCAAGGAGAGATCTCCTTTTGTACTTGGTTGAGTGGTAGATGGATGGATGGATGGATGGATGGATGGATGGATGGATGGATGCATGGACAGGTCAATGGATTGGTTTTGTAGAGGCAGAGTACCATCTAGGGGTACTTGAGACCGCTGGTGTCAGAGCCAGAGACTATGTGACATGTAAAACATTAATTCATCAATACCAATAATGAATAAGCACCTAAATAAATAAATAAATAAATAAATATAAAAACTGGGTTAAAAAATACATGGTGTCTTTGCCTTTCTGCATATGGTATGCTGTGAGTATCTTAACAAGGAAAGCATTATCCTGAGTAGCCCCATTGAAGTAGTGGAATATTTCCTTTTCCTTTTTCTTTTTTTTACTTTCAATTTTCTTGATTATTTATTGGAATAAATAGACAGGAATTGAGAGGGAAGGGAGGGATAGAGAGTTTGTGACGCAGAGAGAGTCACCTGCAGCACTTCTGCACCACTTGTAAACATTTCCCCTGGCAGGTGGGGACCAGGGTCTTGAAGCCCAGTCCCCCTGCATTGTAACATGAGTGCTTAACTGGGTGTGGCACCACCTGGTACCCTTGATGGGACACTTTTTTTTAGCAATGAAAAGAAATTCTCGTGGCAAGGTAATAAATAAATGATGAAATAAACAAAAGTGCATTTACATGAACTCTGGAAACACACAGGGACATATACATCTCTGTTACCTGTATTACTTATTCGTTGATTGATTGATTGATTGAGTGATTGATTGATTGATTGCCTCAAGGTGTTATTGCCTCAGCTCAGTGCCTGCGCCACGAATAATCCACAGCCCCTGCACTCCTTTTGTTCCCCTTTCGCTGCCCTTGTTGCTTGGTCACTGTGGTGGTTATTGTTGTGGTTGTTGTTGTTGTTTTGACCTTGCATCAGACAGAGAGAAAAGGAGAGAGCAGGGGAAATACAGAGTGGAAGAGAAAGATAGAGCCCCTAAAGACCTGCTTCACCCCCTGTAAAGCGACTCCCCTGCAGGTGGGTTTCTGGGCGCCAGACCCCAGACCCTTCCACCTGTCCCCTCTTTTCGTGAGTGCCACAAGGCCTTAACCCTCTGACATACCGCCAAACCTCCCTGCATTTACTTTTGAAGGCAATATGACCTGCCTCGTTTTGAACCTCATTATCCTGAGGGTCAGTCCTGGAGACAGTGTCATGACACGACACACGGAGATCTCTGGTATCAGAGAGCACTTGGAACAGCAGCTGGGGCTCTAGTGCCAGGGCAGGAGCAACTCCCCATCCACCGTCTACGGAGTCCACCTGCCTGCATTTTGGTCCTTTTCCCTCCAAAAAAGATCTTTCCCTTTTTTCACTGAGAAACAAGTAGCAGACAGGTTACCCAGGCAGGGGGAAAAAAAAATAAATAGAAAGCCTTTTTTTTTTTTTTTTTTTTTTAACCGTGGCGAATGACCATCTTCTGGGAAGTACAGGTTTTGAACCTGAAAACTCTGTCTGTCTGTGTCCTAGTCCACAGAAAGAGCCACTAGCCCAGCCAGATCTCACACTCAGATGGGGTATTTTTGCCAGTCAAAAGTCTGCACAGCGCACTTGGGATTGGGCGGCCTGAGACACAAATGTTACATTGTAGATGGACTGTTTGCAGTTCTTTTTTTTTTTTTTTTAATTTTTTATTTAAGAAAGGATTAGTGAACAAAGGCATAAGGTAGGAGGGGTACAACTCCACACAATTCCCACCACCCAATCCCCATAACCCACCCTCTCCCATGATAGCCTTCCCATTCTCTAGCCCTCTGGGAGCATGGACCCAGGGTCGTTGAGGGTTGCAGAAGGTAGAGGGTCTGGCTTCTGTAATTGCTTCCCCGCTGAACATGGGCGTTGACTGGTCGGTCCATACTCCCAGTCTGCCTCTCTCTTTCCCTAGTAAGGTGTGTCTCTGGGGAATCTGAGCTCCAGGACACATTGGTGGGGTCTTCAATCCAGGGAAGCCTAGTCAGCATCCTGGTGGCATCTGGAACCTGGTGATTGAAAAGAGAGTTAACATACAAAGCCAAACAATTTGTTGAGCAATCATGGATCCCAAGTTTGGAATAGTGGAGAGGAAGTGTTAGGGAGGTACTCACTGCAAACTCTAGTGTAATCCTGCTTTCAGGTATATATTTTGCAGTAGTTTATGGATACGTGTGAACATAAGCTCTCTCTCACAGAAACTGTTGTATGTCTAGGTTATGGGACTTTGTTAGAAAGTGAACTACCTGAGATGAAATTAGAGTGTACTATTAAAGGAAAGGTCTCACCCGAGTAATGAAGCTGAAGGGTTGTCATTCCACACGTGAAGTCTCTGGATACAGTCTGAGGTGAAGCATGTTGAGATGGCAATCGTTGCTTTGGTTAGGTTGTGATCGGCGGATGCAATATTATTTGGTTTGGATTGGGAGATGCATACGGGAAAGTGGGCCCTATCCAAGGGTGCCAGGACTGAGGGAATTTTTTAAAATAATAAAGATTTTTTTAAATAATAAAATTTTTTAAAATAATAAATAAACAAATGATAAAATTAATAAAACTGTTTGCTGTTTGCAGTTCTTGCTCCCCAGGACGTTGGACTTTCTCAACTCCCTCCCCTACAGCATGAAAAAAGGTTCTTGACCAACCATAGAGCAAATGGAGTAGGGGCGAGTGGAGCTTGTTGCATGTCTGTGCTGCTCATGCCCAGGTGTCGGTGGGGGCCGTGGCAGAGGCTGTAAGGGGGCTAAGGGGCAGAAGGAGACTGTTTGAGAGGCAGGCTGCAGGCAGGGGAGCCCGTGAGTGTGTGCAGGGCAGTGTGTGTGCGTGTGGTGGCTGGGGGTTAGGGCAGGTCCCCCTGCTGGATGGTGAAATGGCAGCTGGGCTGGCACTGGGCCCCCAGGGCTGAAGCGCAGAAGCAGGGTGGCAGTAAAGTAGTGCATGGAGGCACACAGTAGATGTTAGTTGGGGAGCTGGGGGACAGAGGGCAAGGGGAAAGGGGGCATCCTTGAGGAGGGGTCTGGAGTAGAGAGTGGGGGGAGCTGGAGGCATGGAAGGTCCCAGGAACCAGGGATTGACAGAAACAGAACCCTGCACCCACCCACTGGATAGAAGCTGCAGCAGCCAGAGCACCAGCCCTGGCTTGCCTAGGACAAGGGCACTGAGTGAGTCCCTCTGAGGATGAGGAAGAGAAGGAGGAGGAGGTGGAGGAGGAGGAGGAGGAGGAGGAGGAGGAGGAGGAAGAGGAGGAGATAGAAAAGGAGGAGAAGGAGGAGGAGGGGCAGGAGGGCAGCTATCAGTAGGCAATGGGATTAATAGAGGCCTCCATTATGGAGGCATGTGTCCAGGCAGGCACCCACCAATCCTCAGGGGCAGCTCAGGACTCCCAGGGACCTGGTGTGGGTATCTCTGGGGCAGGGACTGTCAGTCAGTCAGCAAGACTGTATGTCAGTGCAAATGGTGGGACAGGGGCCTGGCGGAACTTGGTCCCCAGCCCTGGGCTGTCAGTTGCCAGCCCCATGTCCAGACACACACCAATCTGCCCCTAGCCCCTAGGCCCGGCCGACCTGCACCTGCTTTGGCCTGGGTCTCTGGCTCTGGTGGCTGGCCACCACCCCTCAAGGTCAAGTTCAGGGTGGTGGTCATGGCTGCTGGTCAACTGGATGGGCGGGGTCCCCGTGGCCTAGCAACCACAGGAGCCCTCTGTGATGTCCTAGCCCCTGGCATTCTGTGCTGGCCACACTGGCACTGGGCAGCCCAACTGCCCTGCCACTAGGTCAGCCAGCAGCGCCCAGACGCCTGGGCCCTGGCACAGAGGGAACTGAAGAATGGGAAGCCAGTGCTGACCGACAAGGGACCTCAGGGCTGGCAGCCAAGAGAAGACAGGTGGAGGTGTGCCCGGGATCCAGGGAGCCCAGGCCAGAGCTGCCTGCATGCCTGCCTGCCTTCCTGGATGTCTGTATGCTGCCTTTGTCCAGGTAGGTTTCTCAGGTCCCCTCCACTCCTGTCCTCTCCTGTCCTCTCCTGCCCTCACCATCCTCTCCCCTCTCCTCTCCTCTGCACTTTGCTTCTCTCCTTTGTATTCTCTTGCGTGTGCCCTGCTCAACAGATCCAGCACTTGTGATGGTTCTCCAGTGACAGCTGTTCACAACCCCTTCCACACCCTCCCTGACCCTGAGGTGACCCAACTCACAGGTCTCCAGCTCACCCCACCCACACCCACACCCCCCAACACATTCCCTGGTTCAGCACCTCAGCCCTATTCAGCCGAAATCGCCCCTTTGCAACCTACCTATGCATCCTGGTTTGTCTTCACCATTCAAGGAGAGATCTCCTTTTGTACTTGGTTGAGTGGTAGATGGATGGATGGATGGATGGATGGATGGATGGATGGATGGATGCATGGACAGGTCAATGGATTGGTTTTGTAGAGGCAGAGTACCATCTAGGGGTACTTGAGACCGCTGGTGTCAGAGCCAGAGACTATGTGACATGTAAAACATTAATTCATCAATACCAATAATGAATAAGCACCTAAATAAATAAATAAATAAATAAATATAAAAACTGGGTTAAAAAATACATGGTGTCTTTGCCTTTCTGCATATGGTATGCTGTGAGTATCTTAACAAGGAAAGCATTATCCTGAGTAGCCCCATTGAAGTAGTGGAATATTTCCTTTTCCTTTTTCTTTTTTTTACTTTCAATTTTCTTGATTATTTATTGGAATAAATAGACAGGAATTGAGAGGGAAGGGAGGGATAGAGAGTTTGTGACGCAGAGAGAGTCACCTGCAGCACTTCTGCACCACTTGTAAACATTTCCCCTGGCAGGTGGGGACCAGGGTCTTGAAGCCCAGTCCCCCTGCATTGTAACATGAGTGCTTAACTGGGTGTGGCACCACCTGGTACCCTTGATGGGACACTTTTTTTTAGCAATGAAAAGAAATTCTCGTGGCAAGGTAATAAATAAATGATGAAATAAACAAAAGTGCATTTACATGAACTCTGGAAACACACAGGGACATATACATCTCTGTTACCTGTATTACTTATTCGTTGATTGATTGATTGATTGATTGAGTGATTGATTGCCTCAAGGTGTTATTGCCTCAGCTCAGTGCCTGCGCCACGAATAATCCACAGCCCCTGCACTCCTTTTGTTCCCCTTTCGCTGCCCTTGTTGCTTGGTCACTGTGGTGGTTATTGTTGTGGTTGTTGTTGTTGTTTTGACCTTGCATCAGACAGAGAGAAAAGGAGAGAGCAGGGGAAATACAGAGTGGAAGAGAAAGATAGAGCCCCTAAAGACCTGCTTCACCCCCTGTAAAGCGACTCCCCTGCAGGTGGGTTTCTGGGCGCCAGACCCCAGACCCTTCCACCTGTCCCCTCTTTTCGTGAGCGCCACAAGGCCTTAACCCTCTGACATACCGCCAAACCTCCCTGCATTTACTTTTGAAGGCAATATGACCTGCCTCGTTTTGAACCTCATTATCCTGAGGGTCAGTCCTGGAGACAGTGTCATGACACGACACACGGAGATCTCTGGTATCAGAGAGCACTTGGAACAGCAGCTGGGGCTCTAGTGCCAGGGCAGGAGCAACTCCCCATCCACCGTCCACGGAGTCCACCTGCCTGCATTTTGGTCCTTTTCCCTCCAAAAAAGATCTTTCCCTTTTTTCACTGAGAAACAAGTAGCAGACAGGTTACCCAGGCAGGGGGAAAAAAAAATAAATAGAAAGCCTTTTTTTTTTTTTTTTTTTTTTAACCGTGGCGAATGACCATCTTCTGGGAAGTACAGGTTTTGAACCTGAAAACTCTGTCTGTCTGTGTCCTAGTCCACAGAAAGAGCCACTAGCCCAGCCAGATCTCACACTCAGATGGGGTATTTTTGCCAGTCAAAAGTCTGCACAGCGCACTTGGGATTGGGCGGCCTGAGACACAAATGTTACATTGTAGATGGACTGTTTGCAGTTCTTTTTTTTTTTTTAATTTTTTATTTAAGAAAGGATTAGTGAACAAAGGTATAAGGTAGGAGGGGTACAACTCCACACAATTCCCACCACCCAATCCCCATAACCCACCCTCTCCCATGATAGCCTTCCCATTCTCTAGCCCTCTGGGAGCATGGACCCAGGGTCGTTGAGGGTTGCAGAAGGTAGAGGGTCTGGCTTCTGTAATTGCTTCCCCGCTGAACATGGGCGTTGACTGGTCGGTCCATACTACCAGTCTGCCTCTCTCTTTCCCTAGTAAGGTGTGTCTCTGGGGAATCTGAGCTCCAGGACACATTGGTGGGGTCTTCAATCCAGGGAAGCCTAGTCAGCATCCTGGTGGCATCTGGAACCTGGTGATTGAAAAGAGAGTTAACATACAAAGCCAAACAATTTGTTGAGCAATCATGGATCCCAAGTTTGGAATAGTGGAGAGGAAGTGTTAGGGAGGTACTCACTGCAAACTCTAGTGTAATCCTGCTTTCAGGTATATATTTTGCAGTAGTTTATGGATACGTGTGAACATAAGCTCTCTCTCACAGAAACTGTTGTATGTCTAGGTTATGGGACTTTGTTAGAAAGTGAACTACCTGAGATGAAATTAGAGTGTACTATTAAAGGAAAGGTCTCACCCGAGTAATGAAGCTGAAGGGTTGTCATTCCACACGTGAAGTCTCTGGATACAGTCTGAGGTGAAGCATGTTGAGATGGCAATCGTTGCTTTGGTTAGGTTGTGATCGGCGGATGCAATATTATTTGGTTTGGATTGGGAGATGCATACGGGAAAGTGGGCCCTATCCAAGGGTGCCAGGACTGAGGGAATTTTTTAAAATAATAAAAATTTTTTAAAATAATAAAATTTTTTAAAATAATAAATAAACAAATGATAAAATTAATAAAACTGTTTGCTGTTTGCAGTTCTTGCTCCCCAGGACGTTGGACTTTCTCAACTCCCTCCCCTACAGCATGAAAAAAGGTTCTTGACCAACCATAGAGCAAATGGAGTAGGGGCGAGTGGAGCTTGTTGCATGTCTGTGCTGCTCATGCCCAGGTGTCGGTGGGGGCCGTGGCAGAGGCTGTAAGGGGGCTAAGGGGCAGAAGGAGACTGTTTGAGAGGCAGGCTGCAGGCAGGGGAGCCCGTGAGTGTGTGCAGGGCAGTGTGTGTGCATGTGGTGGCTGGGGGTTAGGGCAGGTCCCCCTGCTGGATGGTGAAATGGCAGCTGGGCTGGCACTGGGCCCCCAGGGCTGAAGCGCAGAAGCAGGGTGGCAGTAAAGTAGTGCATGGAGGCACACAGTAGATGTTAGTTGGGGAGCTGGGGGACAGAGGGCAAGGGGAAAGGGGGCATCCTTGAGGAGGGGTCTGGAGTAGAGAGTGGGGGGAGCTGGAGGCATGGAAGGTCCCAGGAACCAGGGATTGACAGAAACAGAACCCTGCACCCACCCACTGGATAGAAGCTGCAGCAGCCAGAGCACCAGCCCTGGCTTGCCTAGGCCAAGGGCACTGAGTGAGTCCCTCTGAGGATGAGGAAGAGAAGGAGGAGGAGGTGGAGGAGGAGGAGGAGGAGGAGGAGGAAGAAGAAGAGGAGGAGATAGAAAAGGAGGAGAAGGAGGAGGAGGAGGAGGAGGGGCAGGAGGGCAGCTATCAGTAGGCAATGGGATTAATAGAGGCCTCCATTATGGAGGCATGTGTCCAGGCAGGCACCCACCAATCCTCAGGGGCAGCTCAGGACTCCCAGGGACCTGGTGTGGGTATCTCTGGGGCAGGGACTGTCAGTCAGTCAGCAAGACTGTATGTCAGTGCAAATGGTGGGACAGGGGCCTGGCGGAACTTGGTCCCCAGCCCTGGGCTGTCAGTTGCCAGCCCCATGTCCAGACACACACCAATCTGCCCCTAGCCCCTTGGCCCGGCCGACCTGCACCTGCTTTGGCCTGGGTCTCTGGCTCTGGTGGCTGGCCACCACCCCTCAAGGTCAAGTTCAGGGTGGTGGTCATGGCTGCTGGTCAACTGGATGGGCGGGGTCTCCGTGGCCTAGCAACCACAGGAGCCCTCTGTGATGTCCTAGCCCCTGGCATTCTGTGCTGGCCACACTGGCACTGGGCAGCCCAACTGCCCTGCCACTAGGTCAGCCAGCAGCGCCCAGACGCCTGGGCCCTGGCACAGAGGGAACTGAAGAATGGGAAGCCAGTGCTGACCGACAAGGGACCTCAGGGCTGGCAGCCAAGAGAAGACAGGTGGAGGTGTGCCCGGGATCCAGGGAGCCCAGGCCAGAGCTGCCTGCATGCCCTGCCTGCCTTCCTCGATGTCTGTATGCTGCCTTTGTCCAGGTAGGTTTCTCAGGTCCCCTCCACTCCTGTCCTCTCCTGTCCTCTCCTGCCCTCACCATCCTCTCCCCTCTCCTCTCCTCTGCACTTTGCTTCTCTCCTTTGTATTCTCTTGCGTGTGCCCTGCTCAACAGCTCCAGCACTTGTGATGGTTCTCCAGTGACAGCTGTTCACAACCCCTTCCACACCCTCCCTGACCCTGAGGTGACCCAACTCACAGGTCTCCAGCTCACCCCACCCACACCCACACCCCCCAACACATTCCCTGGTTCAGCCCCTCAGCCCTATTCAGCTGAAATCGCCCCTTTGCAACCTACCTATGCATCCTGGTTTGTCTTCACCATTCAAGGAGAGATCTCCGTTTGTACTTGGTTGAGTGGTAGATGGATGGATGGATGGATGGATGGATGGAGGGATGCATGGACAGGTCAATGGATTGGTTTTGTAGAGGCAGAGTACCATCTAGGGGTACTTGAGACCGCTGGTGTCAGAGCCAGAGACTATGTGACATGTAAAACATTAATTCATCAATACCAATAATGAATAAGCACCTAAATAAATAAATAAATAAATATAAAAACTGGGTTAAAAAATACATGGTGTCTTTGCCTTTCTGCATATGGTATGCTGTGAGTATCTTAACAAGGAAAGCATTATCCTGAGTAGCCCCATTGAAGTAGTGGAATATTTCCTTTTCCTTTTTCTTTTTTTTACTTTCAGTTTTCTTGATTATTTATTGGAATAAATAGACAGGAATTGAGAGGGAAGGGAGGGATAGAGAGTTTGTGACGCAGAGACAGTCACCTGCAGCACTTCTGCACCACTTGTAAACATTTCCCCTGGCAGGTGGGGACCAGGGTCTTGAAGCCCAGTCCCCCTGCATTGTAACATGAGTGCTTAACTGGGTGTGGCACCCCCTGGTACCCTTGATGGGACACTTTTTTTTAGCAATGAAAAGAAATTCTCGTGGCAAGGTAATAAATAAATGATGAAATAAACAAAAGTGCATTTACATGAACTCTGGAAACACACAGGGACATATACATTTCTGTTACCTGTATTACTTATTCGTTGATTGATTGATTGATTGATTGATTGCCTCAAGGTGTTATTGCCTCAGCTCAGTGCCTGCGCCACGAATAATCCACAGCCCCTGCACTCCTTTTGTTCCCCTTTCGCTGCCCTTGTTGCTTGGTCACTGTGGTGGTTATTGTTGTGGTTGTTGTTGTTGTTTTGACCTTGCATCAGACAGAGAGAAAAGGAGAGAGCAGGGGAAATACAGAGTGGAAGAGAAAGATAGAGCCCCTAAAGACCTGCTTCACCCCCTGTAAAGCGACTCCCCTGCAGGTGGGTTTCTGGGCGCCAGACCCCAGACCCTTCCACCTGTCCCCTCTTTTCGTGAGCGCCACAAGGCCTTAACCCTCTGACATACCGCCAAACCTCCCTGCATTTACTTTTGAAGGCAATATGACCTGCCTCGTTTTGAACCTCATTATCCTGAGGGTCAGTCCTGGAGACAGTGTCATGACACGACACACGGAGATCTCTGGTATCAGAGAGCACTTGGAACAGCAGCTGGGGCTCTAGTGCCAGGGCAGGAGCAACTCCCCATCCACCGTCCACGGAGTCCACCTGCCTGCATTTTGGTCCTTTTCCCTCCAAAAAAGATCTTTCCCTTTTTTCACTGAGAAACAAGTAGCAGACAGGTTACCCAGGCAGGGGGAAAAAAAAATAAATAAAAAGCCTTTTTTTTTTTTTTTTTTAACCGTGGCGAATGACCATCTTCTGGGAAGTACAGGTTTTGAACCTGAAAACTCTGTCTGTCTGTGTCCTAGTCCACAGAAAGAGCCACTAGCCCAGCCAGATCTCACACTCAGATGGGGTATTTTTGCCAGTCAAAAGTCTGCACAGCGCACTTGGGATTGGGCGGCCTGAGACACAAATGTTACATTGTAGATGGACTGTTTGCAGTTCTTTTTTTTTTTTAATTTTTTATTTAAGAAAGGATTAGTGAACAAAGGTATAAGGTAGGAGGGGTACAACTCCACACAATTCCCACCACCCAATCCCCATAACCCACCCTCTCCCATGATAGCCTTCCCATTCTCTAGCCCTCTGGGAGCATGGACCCAGGGTCGTTGAGGGTTGCAGAAGGTAGAGGGTCTGGCTTCTGTAATTGCTTCCCCGCTGAACATGGGCGTTGACTGGTCGGTCCATACTACCAGTCTGCCTCTCTCTTTCCCTAGTAAGGTGTGTCTCTGGGGAATCTGAGCTCCAGGACACATTGGTGGGGTCTTCAATCCAGGGAAGCCTAGTCAGCATCCTGGTGGCATCTGGAACCTGGTGATTGAAAAGAGAGTTAACATACAAAGCCAAACAATTTGTTGAGCAATCATGGATCCCAAGTTTGGAATAGTGGAGAGGAAGTGTTAGGGAGGTACTCACTGCAAACTCTAGTGTAATCCTGCTTTCAGGTATATATTTTGCAGTAGTTTATGGATACGTGTGAACATAAGCTCTCTCTCACAGAAACTGTTGTATGTCTAGGTTATGGGACTTTGTTAGAAAGTGAACTACCTGAGATGAAATTAGAGTGTACTATTAAAGGAAAGGTCTCACCCGAGTAATGAAGCTGAAGGGTTGTCATTCCACACGTGAAGTCTCTGGATACAGTCTGAGGTGAAGCATGTTGAGATGGCAATCGTTGCTTTGGTTAGGTTGTGATCGGCGGATGCAATATTATTTGGTTTGGATTGGGAGATGCATACGGGAAAGTGGGCCCTATCCAAGGGTGCCAGGACTGAGGGAATTTTTTAAAATAATAAAAATTTTTTAAAATAATAAAATTTTTTAAAATAATAAATAAACAAATGATAAAATTAATAAAACTGTTTGCTGTTTGCAGTTCTTGCTCCCCAGGACGTTGGACTTTCTCAACTCCCTCCCCTACAGCATGAAAAAAGGTTCTTGACCAACCATAGAGCAAATGGAGTAGGGGCGAGTGGAGCTTGTTGCATGTCTGTGCTGCTCATGCCCAGGTGTCGGTGGGGGCCGTGGCAGAGGCTGTAAGGGGGCTAAGGGGCAGAAGGAGACTGTTTGAGAGGCAGGCTGCAGGCAGGGGAGCCCGTGAGTGTGTGCAGGGCAGTGTGTGTGCATGTGGTGGCTGGGGGTTAGGGCAGGTCCCCCTGCTGGATGGTGAAATGGCAGCTGGGCTGGCACTGGGCCCCCAGGGCTGAAGCGCAGAAGCAGGGTGGCAGTAAAGTAGTGCATGGAGGCACACAGTAGATGTTAGTTGGGGAGCTGGGGGACAGAGGGCAAGGGGAAAGGGGGCATCCTTGAGGAGGGGTCTGGAGTAGAGAGTGGGGGGAGCTGGAGGCATGGAAGGTCCCAGGAACCATGGATTGACAGAAACAGAACCCTGCACCCACCCACTGGATAGAAGCTGCAGCAGCCAGAGCACCAGCCCTGGCTTGCCTAGGCCAAGGGCACTGAGTGAGTCCCTCTGAGGATGAGGAAGAGAAGGAGGAGGAGGTGGAGGAGGAGGAGGAGGAGGAGGAGGAAGAAGAAGAGGAGGAGATAGAAAAGGAGGAGAAGGAGGAGGAGGAGGAGGAGGGGCAGGAGGGCAGCTATCAGTAGGCAATGGGATTAATAGAGGCCTCCATTATGGAGGCATGTGTCCAGGCAGGCACCCACCAATCCTCAGGGGCAGCTCAGGACTCCCAGGGACCTGGTGTGGGTATCTCTGGGGCAGGGACTGTCAGTCAGTCAGCAAGACTGTATGTCAGTGCAAATGGTGGGACAGGGGCCTGGCGGAACTTGGTCCCCAGCCCTGGGCTGTCAGTTGCCAGCCCCATGTCCAGACACACACCAATCTGCCCCTAGCCCCTTGGCCCGGCCGACCTGCACCTGCTTTGGCCTGGGTCTCTGGCTCTGGTGGCTGGCCACCACCCCTCAAGGTCAAGTTCAGGGTGGTGGTCATGGCTGCTGGTCAACTGGATGGGCGGGGTCTCCGTGGCCTAGCAACCACAGGAGCCCTCTGTGATGTCCTAGCCCCTGGCATTCTGTGCTGGCCACACTGGCACTGGGCAGCCCAACTGCCCTGCCACTAGGTCAGCCAGCAGCGCCCAGACGCCTGGGCCCTGGCACAGAGGGAACTGAAGAATGGGAAGCCAGTGCTGACCGACAAGGGACCTCAGGGCTGGCAGCCAAGAGAAGACAGGTGGAGGTGTGCCCGGGATCCAGGGAGCCCAGGCCAGAGCTGCCTGCATGCCCTGCCTGCCTTCCTCGATGTCTGTATGCTGCCTTTGTCCAGGTAGGTTTCTCAGGTCCCCTCCACTCCTGTCCTCTCCTGTCCTCTCCTGCCCTCACCATCCTCTCCCCTCTCCTCTCCTCTGCACTTTGCTTCTCTCCTTTGTATTCTCTTGCGTGTGCCCTGCTCAACAGCTCCAGCACTTGTGATGGTTCTCCAGTGACAGCTGTTCACAACCCCTTCCACACCCTCCCTGACCCTGAGGTGACCCAACTCACAGGTCTCCAGCTCACCCCACCCACACCCACACCCCCCAACACATTCCCTGGTTCAGCCCCTCAGCCCTATTCAGCTGAAATCGCCCCTTTGCAACCTACCTATGCATCCTGGTTTGTCTTCACCATTCAAGGAGAGATCTCCGTTTGTACTTGGTTGAGTGGTAGATGGATGGATGGATGGATGGATGGATGGAGGGATGCATGGACAGGTCAATGGATTGGTTTTGTAGAGGCAGAGTACCATCTAGGGGTACTTGAGACCGCTGGTGTCAGAGCCAGAGACTATGTGACATGTAAAACATTAATTCATCAATACCAATAATGAATAAGCACCTAAATAAATAAATAAATAAATATAAAAACTGGGTTAAAAAATACATGGTGTCTTTGCCTTTCTGCATATGGTATGCTGTGAGTATCTTAACAAGGAAAGCATTATCCTGAGTAGCCCCATTGAAGTAGTGGAATATTTCCTTTTCCTTTTTCTTTTTTTTACTTTCAGTTTTCTTGATTATTTATTGGAATAAATAGACAGGAATTGAGAGGGAAGGGAGGGATAGAGAGTTTGTGACGCAGAGACAGTCACCTGCAGCACTTCTGCACCACTTGTAAACATTTCCCCTGGCAGGTGGGGACCAGGGTCTTGAAGCCCAGTCCCCCTGCATTGTAACATGAGTGCTTAACTGGGTGTGGCACCCCCTGGTACCCTTGATGGGACACTTTTTTTTAGCAATGAAAAGAAATTCTCGTGGCAAGGTAATAAATAAATGATGAAATAAACAAAAGTGCATTTACATGAACTCTGGAAACACACAGGGACATATACATTTCTGTTACCTGTATTACTTATTCGTTGATTGATTGATTGATTGATTGATTGCCTCAAGGTGTTATTGCCTCAGCTCAGTGCCTGCGCCACGAATAATCCACAGCCCCTGCACTCCTTTTGTTCCCCTTTCGCTGCCCTTGTTGCTTGGTCACTGTGGTGGTTATTGTTGTGGTTGTTGTTGTTGTTTTGAGCTTGCATCAGACAGAGAGAAAAGGAGAGAGCAGGGGAAATACAGAGTGGAAGAGAAAGATAGAGCCCCTAAAGACCTGCTTCACCCCCTGTAAAGCGACTCCCCTGCAGGTGGGTTTCTGGGCGCCAGACCCCAGACCCTTCCACCTGTCCCCTCTTTTCGTGAGCGCCACAAGGCCTTAACCCTCTGACATACCGCCAAACCTCCCTGCATTTACTTTTGAAGGCAATATGACCTGCCTCGTTTTGAACCTCATTATCCTGAGGGTCAGTCCTGGAGACAGTGTCATGACACGACACACGGAGATCTCTGGTATCAGAGAGCACTTGGAACAGCAGCTGGGGCTCTAGTGCCAGGGCAGGAGCAACTCCCCATCCACCGTCCACGGAGTCCACCTGCCTGCATTTTGGTCCTTTTCCCTCCAAAAAAGATCTTTCCCTTTTTTCACTGAGAAACAAGTAGCAGACAGGTTACCCAGGCAGGGGGAAAAAAAAATAAATAAAAAGCCTTTTTTTTTTTTTTTTTTAACCGTGGCGAATGACCATCTTCTGGGAAGTACAGGTTTTGAACCTGAAAACTCTGTCTGTCTGTGTCCTAGTCCACAGAAAGAGCCACTAGCCCAGCCAGATCTCACACTCAGATGGGGTATTTTTGCCAGTCAAAAGGCTGCACAGCGCACTTGGGATTGGGTGGCCTGAGACACAAATGTTACATTGTAGATGGACTGTTTGCAGTTCTTTTTTTTTTTTTTTTTAAATTTTTTATTTAAGAAAGGATTAGTGAACAAAGGCATAAGGTAGGAGGGGTACAACTCCACACAATTCCCACGACCCAATCCCCATAACCCACCCTCTCCCATGATAGCCTTCCCATTCTCTAGCCCTCTGGGAACATGGACCCAGGGTCGTTGAGGGTTGCAGAAGGTAGAGGGTCTGGCTTCTGTAATTGCTTCCCCGCTGAACATGGGCGTTGACTGGTCGGTCCATACTCCCAGTCTGCCTCTCTCTTTCCCTAGTAAGGTGTGTCTCTGGGGAATCTGAGCTCCAGGACACATTGGTGGGGTCTTCAATCCAGGGAAGCCTAGTCAGCATCCTGGTGGCATCTGGAACCTGGTGATTGAAAAGAGAGTTAACATACAAAGCCAAACAATTTGTTGAGCAATCATGGATCCTAAGTTTGGAATAGTGGAGAGGAAGTGTTAGGGAGGTACTCACTGCAAACTCTAGTGTAATCCTGCTTTCAGGTATATATTTTGCAGTAGTTTATAGATACGTGTGAACATAAGCTCTCTCTCACAGAAACTGTTGTATGTCTAGGTTATGGGACTTTGTTAGAAAGTGAACTACCTGAGATGAAATTAGAGTGTACTATTAAAGGAAAGGTCTCACCCGAGTAATGAAGCTGAAGGGTTGTCATTCCACACGTGAAGTCTCTGGATACAGTCTGAGGTGAAGCATGTTGAGATGGCAATCGTTGCTTTGGTTAGGTTGTGATCGGCGGATGCAATATTATTTGGTTTGGATTGGGAGATGCATACGGGAAAGTGGGCCCTATCCAAGGGTGCCAGGACTGAGGGAATTGTTTAAAATAATAAAAATTTTTTAAAATAATAAAATTTTTTAAAATAATAAATAAACAAATGATAAAATTAATAAAACTGTTTGCTGTTTGCAGTTCTTGCTCCGCAGGACTTTGGACTTTCTCAACTCCCTCCCCTACAGCATGAAAAAAGGTTCTTGACCAACCATAGAGCAAATGGAGTAGGGGCGAGTGGAGCTTGTTGCATGTCTGTGCTGCTCATGCCCAGGTGTCGGTGGGGGCCGTGGCAGAGGCTGTAAGGGGGCTAAGGGGCAGAAGGAGACTGTTTGAGAGGCAGGCTGCAGGCAGGGGAGCCCGTGAGTGTGTGCAGGGCAGTGTGTGTGCGTGTGGTGGCTGGGGGATAGGGCAGGTCCCCCTGCTGGATGGTGAAATGGCAGCTGGGCTGGCACTGGGCCCCCAGGGCTGAAGCGCAGAAGCAGGGTGGCAGTAAAGTAGTGCATGGAGGCACACAGTAGATGTTAGTTGGGGAGCTGGGGGACAGAGGGCAAGGGGAAAGGGGGCATCCTTGAGGAGGGGTCTGGAGTAGAGAGTGGGGGGAGCTGGAGGCATGGAAGGTCCCAGGAACCAGGGATTGACAGAAACAGAACCCTGCACCCACCCACTGGATAGAAGCTGCAGCAGCCAGAGCACCAGCCCTGGCTTGCCTAGGCCAAGGGCACTGAGTGAGTCCCTCTGAGGATGAGGAAGAGAAGGAGGAGGAGGTGGAGGAGGAGGAGGAGGAGGAGGAGGAGGAAGAGGAGGAGATAGAAAAGGAGGAGAAGGAGGAGGAGGAGGAGGAGGGGCAGGAGGGCAGCTATCAGTAGGCAATGGGATTAATAGAGGCCTCCATTATGGAGGCATGTGTCCAGGCAGGCACCCACCAGTCCTCAGGGGCAGCTCAGGACTCCCAGGGACCTGGTGTGGGTATCTCTGGGGCAGGGACTGTCAGTCAGTCAGCAAGACTGTATGTCAGTGCAAATGGTGGGACAGGGGCCTGGCGGAACTTGGTCCCCAGCCCTGGGCTGTCAGTTGCCAGCCCCATGTCCAGACACACACCAATCTGCCCCTAGCCCCTTGGCCCGGCCGACCTGCACCTGCTTTGGCCTGGGTCTCTGGCTCTGGTGGCTGGCCACCACCCCTCAAGGTCAAGTTCAGGGTGGTGGTCATGGCTGCTGGTCAACTGGATGGGCGGGGTCCCCGTGGCCTAGCAACCACAGGAGCCCTCTGTGATGTCCTAGCCCCTGGCATTCTGTGCTGACCACACTGGCACTGGGCAGCCCAACTGCCCTGCCACTAGGTCAGCCAGCAGCGCCCAGACGCCTGGGCCCTGGCACAGAGGGAACTGAAGAATGGGAAGCCAGTGCTGACCGACAAGGGACCTCAGGGCTGGCAGCCAAGAGAAGACAGGTGGAGGTGTGCCCGGGATCCAGGGAGCCCAGGCCAGAGCTGCCTGCATGCCTGCCTGCCTTCCTGGATGTCTGTATGCTGCCTTTGTCCAGGTAGGTTTCTCAGGTCCCCTCCACTCCTGTCCTCTCCTGTCCTCTCCTGCCCTCACCATCCTCTCCCCTCTCCTCTCCTCTGCACTTTGCTTCTCTCCTTTGTATTCTCTTGCGTGTGCCCTGCTCAACAGCTCCAGCACTTGTGATGGTTCTCCAGTGACAGCTGTTCACAACCCCTTCCACACCCTCCCTGACCCTGAGGTGACCCAACTCACAGGTCTCCAGCTCACCCCACCCACACCCACACCCCCCAACACATTCCCTGGTTCAGCCCCTCAGCCCTATTCAGCCGAAATCGCCCCTTTGCAACCTACCTATGCATCCTGGTTTGTCTTCACCATTCAAGGAGAGATCTCCTTTTGTACTTGGTTGAGTGGTAGATGGATGGATGGATGGATGGATGGATGGATGGATGGATGCATGGACAGGTCAATGGATTGGTTTTGTAGAGGCAGAGTACCATCTAGGGGTACTTGAGACCGCTGGTGTCAGAGCCAGAGACTATGTGACATGTAAAACATTAATTCATCAATACCAATAATGAATAAGCACCTAAATAAATAAATAAATAAATAAATATAAAAACTGGGTTAAAAAATACATGGTGTCTTTGCCTTTCTGCATATGGTATGCTGTGAGTATCTTAACAAGGAAAGCATTATCCTGAGTAGCCCCATTGAAGTAGTGGAATATTTCCTTTTCCTTTTTCTTTTTTTTACTTTCAATTTTCTTGATTATTTATTGGAATAAATAGACAGGAATTGAGAGGGAAGGGAGGGATAGAGAGTTTGTGACGCAGAGAGAGTCACCTGCAGCACTTCTGCACCACTTGTAAACATTTCCCCTGGCAGGTGGGGACCAGGGTCTTGAAGCCCAGTCCCCCTGCATTGTAACATGAGTGCTTAACTGGGTGTGGCACCACCTGGTACCCTTGATGGGACACTTTTTTTTAGCAATGAAAAGAAATTCTCATGGCAAGGTAATAAATAAATGATGAAATAAACAAAAGTGCATTTACATGAACTCTGGAAACACACAGGGACATATACATCTCTGTTACCTGTATTACTTATTCGTTGATTGATTGATTGATTGAGTGATTGATTGATTGATTGCCTCAAGGTGTTATTGCCTCAGCTCAGTGCCTGCGCCACGAATAATCCACAGCCCCTGCACTCCTTTTGTTCCCCTTTCGCTGCCCTTGTTGCTTGGTCACTGTGGTGGTTATTGTTGTGGTTGTTGTTGTTGTTTTGACCTTGCATCAGACAGAGAGAAAAGGAGAGAGCAGGGGAAATACAGAGTGGAAGAGAAAGATAGAGCCCCTAAAGACCTGCTTCACCCCCTGTAAAGCGACTCCCCTGCAGGTGGGTTTCTGGGCGCCAGACCCCAGACCCTTCCACCTGTCCCCTCTTTTCGTGAGCGCCACAAGGCCTTAACCCTCTGACATACCGCCAAACCTCCCTGCATTTACTTTTGAAGGCAATATGACCTGCCTCGTTTTGAACCTCATTATCCTGAGGGTCAGTCCTGGAGACAGTGTCATGACATGACACACGGAGATCTCTGGTATCAGAGAGCACTTGGAACAGCAGCTGGGGCTCTAGTGCCAGGGCAGGAGCAACTCCCCATCCACCGTCCACGGAGTCCACCTGCCTGCATTTTGGTCCTTTTCCCTCCAAAAAAGATCTTTCCCTTTTTTCACTGAGAAACAAGTAGCAGACAGGTTACCCAGGCAGGGGGAAAAAAAAATAAATAAAAAGCCTTTTTTTTTTTTTTTTTTTTTTTAACCGTGGCGAATGACCATCTTCTGGGAAGTACAGGTTTTGAACCTGAAAACTCTGTCTGTCTGTGTCCTAGTCCACAGAAAGAGCCACTAGCCCAGCCAGATCTCACACTCAGATGGGGTATTTTTGCCAGTCAAAAGTCTGCACAGCGCACTTGGGATTGGGTGGCCTGAGACACAAATGTTACATTGTAGATGGACTGTTTGCAGTTCTTTTTTTTTTTTTTTAAATTTTTTTATTTAAGAAAGGATTAGTGAACAAAGGCATAAGGTAGGAGGGGTACAACTCCACACAATTCCCACCACCCAATCCCCATAACCCACCCTCTCCCATGATAGCCTTCCCATTCTCTAGCCCTCTGGGAGCATGGACCCAGGGTCGTTGAGGGTTGCAGAAGGTAGAGGGTCTGGCTTCTGTAATTGCTTCCCCGCTGAACATGGGCGTTGACTGGTCGGTCCATACTCCCAGTCTGCCTCTCTCTTTCCCTAGTAAGGTGTGTCTCTGGGGAATCTGAGCTCCAGGACACATTGGTGGGGTCTTCAATCCAGGGAAGCCAAGTCAGCATCCTGGTGGCATCTGGAACCTGGTGATTGAAAAGAGAGTTAACATACAAAGCCAAACAATTTGTTGAGCAATCATGGATCCCAAGTTTGGAATAGTGGAGAGGAAGTGTTAGGGAGGTACTCACTGCAAACTCTAGTGTAATCCTGCTTTCAGGTATATATTTTGCAGTAGTTTATGGATACGTGTGAACATAAGCTCTCTCTCACAGAAACTGTTGTATGTCTAGGTTATGGGACTTTGTTAGAAAGTGAACTACCTGAGACGAAATTAGAGTGTACTATTAAAGGAAAGGTCTCACCCGAGTAATGAAGCTGAAGGGTTGTCATTCCACACGTGAAGTCTCTGGATACAGTCTGAGGTGAAGCATGTTGAGATGGCAATCGTTGCTTTGGTTAGGTTGTGATCGGCGGATGCAATATTATTTGGTTTGGATTGGGAGATGCATACGGGAAAGTGGGCCCTATCCAAGGGTGCCAGGACTGAGGGAATTGTTTAAAATAATAAAAATTTTTTAAAATAATAAAATTTTTTAAAATAACAAATAAACAAATGATAAAATTAATAAAACTGTTTGCTGTTTGCAGTTCTTGCTCCCCAGGACGTTGGACTTTCTCAACTCCCTCCCCTACAGCATGAAAAAATGTTCTTGACCAACCATAGAGCAAATGGAGTAGGGGCGAGTGGAGCTTGTTGCATGTCTGTGCTGCTCATGCCCAGGTGTCGGTGGGGGCCGTGGCAGAGGCTGTAAGGGGGCTAAGGGGCAGAAGGAGACTGTTTGAGAGGCAGGCTGCAGGCAGGGGAGCCCGTGAGTGTGTGCAGGGCAGTGTGTGTGCGTGTGGTGGCTGGGGGTTAGGGCAGGTCCCCCTGCTGGATGGTGAAATGGCAGCTGGGCTGGCACTGGGCCCCCAGGGCTGAAGCGCAGAAGCAGGGTGGCAGTAAAGTAGTGCATGGAGGCACACAGTAGATGTTAGTTGGGGAGCTGGGGGACAGAGGGCAAGGGGAAAGGGGGCATCCTTGAGGAGGGGTCTGGAGTAGAGAGTGGGGGGAGCTGGAGGCATGGAAGGTCCCAGGAACCAGGGATTGACAGAAACAGAACCCTGCACCCACCCACTGGATAGAAGCTGCAGCAGCCAGAGCACCAGCCCTGGCTTGCCTAGGCCAAGGGCACTGAGTGAGTCCCTCTGAGGATGAGGAAGAGAAGGAGGAGGAGGTGGAGGAGGAGGAGGAGGAGGAGGAGGAGGAGGAGGAGGAAGAGGAGGAGATAGAAAAGGAGGAGAAGGAGGAGGAGGAGGAGGAGCGGCAGGAGGGCAGCTATCAGTAGGCAATGGGATTAATAGAGGCCTCCATTATGGAGGCATGTGTCCAGGCAGGCACCCACCAATCCTCAGGGGCAGCTCAGGACTCCCAGGGACCTGGTGTGGGTATCTCTGGGGCAGGGACTGTCAGTCAGTCAGCAAGACTGTATGTCAGTGCAAATGGTGGGACAGGGGCCTGGCGGAACTTGGTCCCCAGCCCTGGGCTGTCAGTTGCCAGCCCCATGTCCAGACACACACCAATCTGCCCCTAGCCCCTTGGCCCGGCCGAACTGCACCTGCTTTGGCCTGGGTCTCTGGCTCTGGTGGCTGGCCACCACCCCTCAAGGTCAAGTTCAGGGTGGTGGTCATGGCTGCTGGTCAACTGGATGGGCGGGGTCCCCGTGGCCTAGCAACCACAGGAGCCCTCTGTGATGTCCTAGCCCCTGGCATTCTGTGCTGGCCACACTGGCACTGGGCAGCCCAACTGCCCTGCCACTAGGTCAGCCAGCAGCGCCCAGACGCCTGGGCCCTGGCACAGAGGGAACTGAAGAATGGGAAGCCAGTGCTGACCGACAAGGGACCTCAGGGCTGGCAGCCAAGAGAAGACAGGTGGAGGTGTGCCCGGGATCCAGGGAGCCCAGGCCAGAGCTGCCTGCATGCCTGCCTGCCTTCCTGGATGTCTGTATGCTGCCTTTGTCCAGGTAGGTTTCTCAGGTCCCCTCCACTCCTGTCCTCTCCTGTCCTCTCCTGCCCTCACCATCCTCTCCCCTCTCCTCTCCTCTGCACTTTGCTTCTCTCCTTTGTATTCTCTTGCGTGTGCCCTGCTCAACAGATCCAGCACTTGTGATGGTTCTCCAGTGACAGCTGTTCACAACCCCTTCCACACCCTCCCTGACCCTGAGGTGACCCAACTCACAGGTCTCCAGCTCACCCCACCCACACCCACACCCCCCAACACATTCCCTGGTTCAGCCCCTCAGCCCTATTCAGCCGAAATCGCCCCTTTGCAACCTACCTATGCATCCTGGTTTGTCTTCACCATTCAAGGAGAGATCTCCTTTTGTACTTGGTTGAGTGGTAGATGGATGGATGGATGGATGGATGGATGGATGGATGGATGCATGGACAGGTCAATGGATTGGTTTTGTAGAGGCAGAGTACCATCTAGGGGTACTTGAGACCGCTGGTGTCAGAGCCAGAGACTATGTGACATGTAAAACATTAATTCATCAATACCAATAATGAATAAGCACCTAAATAAATAAATAAATAAATATAAAAACTGGGTTAAAAAATACATGGTGTCTTTGCCTTTCTGCATATGGTATGCTGTGAGTATCTTAACAAGGAAAGCATTATCCTGAGTAGCCCCATTGAAGTAGTGGAATATTTCCTTTTCCTTTTTCTTTTTTTTACTTTCAATTTTCTTGATTATTTATTGGAATAAATAGACAGGAATTGAGAGGGAAGGGAGGGATAGAGAGTTTGTGACGCAGAGAGAGTCACCTGCAGCACTTCTGCACCACTTGTAAACATTTCCCCTGGCAGGTGGGGACCAGGGTCTTGAAGCCCAGTCCCCCTGCATTGTAACATGAGTGCTTAACTGGGTGTGGCACCACCTGGTACCCTTGATGGGACACTTTTTTTTAGCAATGAAAAGAAATTCTCGTGGCAAGGTAATAAATAAATGATGAAATAAACAAAAGTGCATTTACATGAACTCTGGAAACACACAGGGATATATACATCTCTGTTACCTGTATTACTTATTCGTTGATTGATTGATTGATTGAGTGATTGATTGATTGATTGCCTCAAGGAGTTATTGCCTCAGCTCAGTGCCTGCGCCACGAATAATCCACAGCCCCTGCACTCCTTTTGTTCCCCTTTCGCTGCCCTTGTTGCTTGGTCACTGTGGTGGTTATTGTTGTGGTTGTTGTTGTTGTTTTGACCTTGCATCAGACAGAGAGAAAAGGAGAGAGCAGGGGAAATACAGAGTGGAAGAGAAAGATAGAGCCCCTAAAGACCTGCTTCACCCCCTGTAAAGCGACTCCCCTGCAGGTGGGTTTCTGGGCGCCAGACCCCAGACCCTTCCACCTGTCCCCTCTTTTCGTGAGTGCCACAAGGCCTTAACCCTCTGACATACCGCCAAACCTCCCTGCATTTACTTTTGAAGGCAATATGACCTGCCTCGTTTTGAACCTCATTATCCTGAGGGTCAGTCCTGGAGACAGTGTCATGACACGACACACGGAGATCTCTGGTATCAGAGAGCACTTGGAACAGCAGCTGGGGCTCTAGTGCCAGGGCAGGAGCAACTCCCCATCCACCGTCCACGGAGTCCACCTGCCTGCATTTTGGTCCTTTTCCCTCCAAAAAAGATCTTTCCCTTTTTTCACTGAGAAACAAGTAGCAGACAGGTTACCCAGGCAGGGGGAAAAAAATAAATAAAAAGCCTTTTTTTTTTTTTTTTTTTAACCATGGCGAATGACCATCTTCTGGGAAGTACAGGTTTTGAACCTAAAAACTCTGTCTGTCTGTGTCCTAGTCCACAGAAAGAGCCACTAGCCCAGCCAGATCTCACACTCAGATGGGGTATTTTTGCCAGTCAAAAGTCTGCACAGCGCACTTGGGATTGGGTGGCCTGAGACACAAATGTTACATTGTAGATGGACTGTTTGCAGTTCTTTTTTTTTTTTTTTTTAAATTTTTTATTTAAGAAAGGATTAGTGAACAAAGGCATAAGGTAGGAGGGGTACAACTCCACACAATTCCCACCACCCAATCCCCATAACCCACCCTCTCCCATGATAGCCTTCCCATTCTCTAGCCCTCTGGGAGCATGGACCCAGGGTCGTTGAGGGTTGCAGAAGGTAGAGGGTCTGGCTTCTGTAATTGCTTCCCCGCTCAACATGGGCGTTGACTGGTCGGTCCATAGTCCCAGTCTGCCTCTCTCTTTCCCTAGTAAGGTGTGTCTCTGGGGAATCTGAGCTCCAGGACACATTGGTGGGGTCTTCAATCCAGGGAAGCCTAGTCAGCATCCTGGTGGCATCTGGAACCTGGTGATTGAAAAGAGAGTTAACATACAAAGCCAAACAATTTGTTGAGCAATCATGGATCCCAAGTTTGGAATAGTGGAGAGGAAGTGTTAGGGAGGTACTCACTGCAAACTCTAGTGTAATCCTGCTTTCAGGTATATATTTTGCAGTAGTTTATGGATACGTGTGAACATAAGCTCTCTCTCACAGAAACTGTTGTATGTCTAGGTTATGGGACTTTTTTAGAAAGTGAACTACCTGAGACGAAATTAGAGTGTACTATTAAAGGAAAGGTCTCACCCGAGTAATGAAGCTGAAGGGTTGTCATTCCACACGTGAAGTCTCTGGATACAGTCTGAGGTGAAGCATGTTGAGATGGCAATCGTTGCTTTGGTTAGGTTGTGATCGGCGGATGCAATATTATTTGGTTTGGATTGGGAGATGCATACGGGAAAGTGGGCCCTATCCAAGGGTGCCAGGACTGAGGGAATTGTTTAAAATAATAAAAATTTTTTAAAATAATAAAATTTTTTAAAATAACAAATAAACAAATGATAAAATTAATAAAACTGTTTGCTGTTTGCAGTTCTTGCTCCCCAGGACGTTGGACTTTCTCAACTCCCTCCCCTACAGCATGAAAAAATGTTCTTGACCAACCATAGAGCAAATGGAGTAGGGGCGAGTGGAGCTTGTTGCATGTCTGTGCTGCTCATGCCCAGGTGTCGGTGGGGGCCGTGGCAGAGGCTGTAAGGGGGCTAAGGGGCAGAAGGAGACTGTTTGAGAGGCAGGCTGCAGGCAGGGGAGCCCGTGAGTGTGTGCAGGGCAGTGTGTGTGCGTGTGGTGGCTGGGGGTTAGGGCAGGTCCCCCTGCTGGATGGTGAAATGGCAGCTGGGCTGGCACTGGGCCCCCAGGGCTGAAGCGCAGAAGCAGGGTGGCAGTAAAGTAGTGCATGGAGGCACACAGTAGATGTTAGTTGGGGAGCTGGGGGACAGAGGGCAAGGGGAAAGGGGGCATCCTTGAGGAGGGGTCTGGAGTAGAGAGTGGGGGGAGCTGGAGGCATGGAAGGTCCCAGGAACCAGGGATTGACAGAAACAGAACCCTGCACCCACCCACTGGATAGAAGCTGCAGAAGCCAGAGCACCAGCCCTGGCTTGCCTAGGCCAAGGGCACTGAGTGAGTCCCTCTGAGGATGAGGAAGAGAAGGAGGAGGAGGTGGTGGAGGAGGAGGAGGAGGAGGAGGAGGAGGAGGAAGAGGAGGAGATAGAAAAGGAGGAGAAGGAGGAGGAGGAGGAGGAGCGGCAGGAGGGCAGCTATCAGTAGGCAATGGGATTAATAGAGGCCTCCATTATGGAGGCATGTGTCCAGGCAGGCACCCACCAATCCTCAGGGGCAGCTCAGGACTCCCAGGGACCTGGTGTGGGTATCTCTGGGGCAGGGACTGTCAGTCAGTCAGCAAGACTGTATGTCAGTGCAAATGGTGGGACAGGGGCCTGGCGGAACTTGGTCCCCAGCCCTGGGCTGTCAGTTGCCAGCCCCATGTCCAGACACACACCAATCTGCCCCTAGCCCCTTGGCCCGGCCGAACTGCACCTGCTTTGGCCTGGGTCTCTGGCTCTGGTGGCTGGCCACCACCCCTCAAGGTCAAGTTCAGGGTGGTGGTCATGGCTGCTGGTCAACTGGATGGGCGGGGTCCCCGTGGCCTAGCAACCACAGGAGCCCTCTGTGATGTCCTAGCCCCTGGCATTCTGTGCTGGCCACACTGGCACTGGGCAGCCCAACTGCCCTGCCACTAGGTCAGCCAGCAGCGCCCAGACGCCTGGGCCCTGGCACAGAGGGAACTGAAGAATGGGAAGCCAGTGCTGACCGACAAGGGACCTCAGGGCTGGCAGCCAAGAGAAGACAGGTGGAGGTGTGCCCGGGATCCAGGGAGCCCAGGCCAGAGCTGCCTGCATGCCTGCCTGCCTTCCTGGATGTCTCTATGCTGCCTTTGTCCAGGTAGGTTTCTCAGGTCCCCTCCACTCCTGTCCTCTCCTGTCCTCTCCTGCCCTCACCATCCTCTCCCCTCTCCTCTCCTCTGCACTTTGCTTCTCTCCTTTGTATTCTCTTGCGTGTGCCCTGCTCAACAGATCCAGCACTTGTGATGGTTCTCCAGTGACAGCTGTTCACAACCCCTTCCACACCCTCCCTGACCCTGAGGTGACCCAACTCACAGGTCTCCAGCTCACCCCACCCACACCCACACCCCCCAACACATTCCCTGGTTCAGCACCTCAGCCCTATTCAGCCGAAATTGCCCCTTTGCAACCTACCTATGCATCCTGGTTTGTCTTCACCATTCAAGGAGAGATCTCCTTTTGTACTTGGTTGAGTGGTAGATGGATGGATGGATGGATGGATGGATGCATGGATGGATGGATGGATGGATGCATGGACAGGTCAATGGATTGGTTTTGTAGAGGCAGAGTACCATCTAGGGGTACTTGAGACCGCTGGTGTCAGAGCCAGAGACTATGTGACATGTAAAACATTAATTCATCAATACCAATAATGAATAAGCACCTAAATAAATAAATAAATAAATATAAAAACTGGGTTAAATAATACATGGTGTCTTTGCCTTTCTGCATATGGTATGCTGTGAGTATCTTAACAAGGAAAGCATTATCCTGAGTAGCCCCATTGAAGTAGTGGAATATTTCCTTTTCCTTTTTCTTTTTTTTACTTTCAATTTTCTTGATTATTTATTGGAATAAATAGACAGGAATTGAGAGGGAAGGGAGGGATAGAGAGTTTGTGACGCAGAGAGAGTCACCTGCAGCACTTCTGCACCACTTGTAAACATTTCCCCTGGCAGGTGGGGACCAGGGTCTTGAAGCCCAGTCCCCCTGCATTGTAACATGAGTGCTTAACTGGGTGTGGCACCACCTGGTACCCTTGATGGGACACTTTTTTTTAGCAATGAAAAGAAATTCTCGTGGCAAGGTAATAAATAAATGATGAAATAAACAAAAGTGCATTTACATGAACTCTGGAAACACACAGGGATATATACATCTCTGTTACCTGTATTACTTATTCGTTGATTGATTGATTGATTGAGTGATTGATTGATTGATTGCCTCAAGGTGTTATTGCCTCAGCTCAGTGCCTGCGCCACGAATAATCCACAGCCCCTGCACTCCTTTTGTTCCCCTTTCGCTGGCCTTGTTGCTTGGTCACTGTGGTGGTTATTGTTGTGGTTGTTGTTGTTGTTTTGACCTTGCATCAGACAGAGAGAAAAGGAGAGAGCAGGGGAAATACAGAGTGGAAGAGAAAGATAGAGCCCCTAAAGACCTGCTTCACCCCCTGTAAAGCGACTCCCCTGCAGGTGGGTTTCTGGGCGCCAGACCCCAGACCCTTCCACCTGTCCCCTCTTTTCGTGAGTGCCACAAGGAATTAACCCTCTGACATACCGCCAAACCTCCCTGCATTTACTTTTGAAGGCAATATGACCTGCCTCGTTTTGAACCTCATTATCCTGAGGGTCAGTCCTGGAGACAGTGTCATGACACGACACACGGAGATCTCTGGTATCAGAGAGCACTTGGAACAGCAGCTGGGGCTCTAGTGCCAGGGCAGGAGCAACTCCCCATCCACCGTCCACGGAGTCCACCTGCCTGCATTTTGGTCCTTTTCCCTCCAAAAAAGATCTTTCCCTTTTTTCACTGAGAAACAAGTAGCAGACAGGTTACCCAGGCAGGGGGAAAAAAATAAATAAAAAGCCTTTTTTTTTTTTTTTTTTAACCGTGGCGAATGACCATCTTCTGGGAAGTACAGGTTTTGAACCTGAAAACTCTGTCTGTCTGTGTCCTAGTCCACAGAAAGAGCCACTAGCCCAGCCAGATCTCACACTCAGATGGGGTATTTTTGCCAGTCAAAAGTCTGCACAGCGCACTTGGGATTGGGTGGCCTGAGACACAAATGTTACATTGTAGATGGACTGTTTGCAGTTCTTTTTTTTTTTTTTTTTAATTTTTTATTTAAGAAAGGATTAGTGAACAAAGGCATAAGGTAGGAGGGGTACAACTCCACACAATTCCCACCACCCAATCCCCATAACCCACCCTCTCCCATGATAGCCTTCCCATTCTCTAGCCCTCTGGGAGCATGGACCCAGGGTCGTTGAGGGTTGCAGAAGGTAGAGGGTCTGGCTTCTGTAATTGCTTCCCCGCTGAACATGGGCGTTGACTGGTCGGTCCATACTCCCAGTCTGCCTCTCTCTTTCCCTAGTAAGGTGTGTCTCTGGGGAATCTGAGCTCCAGGACACATTGGTGGGGTCTTCAATCCAGGGAAGCCAAGTCAGCATCCTGGTGGCATCTGGAACCTGGTGATTGAAAAGAGAGTTAACATACAAAGCCAAACAATTTGTTGAGCAATCATGGATCCCAAGTTTGGAATAGTGGAGAGGAAGTGTTAGGGAGGTACTCACTGCAAACTCTAGTGTAATCCTGCTTTCAGGTATATATTTTGCAGTAGTTTATGGATACGTGTGAACATAAGCTCTCTCTCACAGAAACTGTTGTATGTCTAGGTTATGGGACTTTGTTAGAAAGTGAACTACCTGAGATGAAATTAGAGTGTACTATTAAAGGAAAGGTCTCACCCGAGTAATGAAGCTGAAGGGTTGTCATTCCACACGTGAAGTCTCTGGATACAGTCTGAGGTGAAGCATGTTGAGATGGCAATCGTTGCTTTGGTTAGGTTGTGATCGGCGGATGCAATATTATTTGGTTTGGATTGGGAGATGCATACGGGAAAGTGGGCCCTATCCAAGGGTGCCAGGACTGAGGGAATTGTTTAAAATAATAAAAATTTTTTAAAATAATAAAATTTTTTAAAATAACAAATAAACAAATGATAAAATTAATAAAACTGTTTGCTGTTTGCAGTTCTTGCTCCCCAGGACGTTGGACTTTCTCAACTCCCTCCCCTACAGCATGAAAAAAGGTTCTTGACCAACCATAGAGCAAATGGAGTAGGGGCGAGTGGAGCTTGTTGCATGTCTGTGCTGCTCATGCCCAGGTGTCGGTGGGGGCCGTGGCAGAGGCTGTAAGGGGGCTAAGGGGCAGAAGGAGACTGTTTGAGAGGCAGGCTGCAGGCAGGGGAGCCCGTGAGTGTGTGCAGGGCAGTGTGTGTGCGTGTGGTGGCTGGGGGTTAGGGCAGGTCCCCCTGCTGGATGGTGAAATGGCAGCTGGGCTGGCACTGGGCCCCCAGGGCTGAAGCGCAGAAGCAGGGTGGCAGTAAAGTAGTGCATGGAGGCACACAGTAGATGTTAGTTGGGGAGCTGGGGGACAGAGGGCAAGGGGAAAGGGGGCATCCTTGAGGAGGGGTCTGGAGTAGAGAGTGGGGGGAGCTGGAGGCATGGAAGGTCCCAGGAACCAGGGATTGACAGAAACAGAACCCTGCACCCACCCACTGGATAGAAGCTGCAGCAGCCAGAGCACCAGCCCTGGCTTGCCTAGGCCAAGGGCACTGAGTGAGTCCCTCTGAGGTTGAGGAAGAGAAGGAGGAGGAGGTGGAGGAGGAGGAGGAGGAGGAGGAGGAAGAGGAGGAGATAGAAAAGGAGGAGAAGGAGGAGGAGGGGCAGGAGGGCAGCTATCAGTAGGCAATGGGATTAATAGAGGCCTCCATTATGGAGGCATGTGTCCAGGCAGGCACCCACCAATCCTCAGGGGCAGCTCAGGACTCCCAGGGACCTGGTGTGGGTATCTCTGGGGCAGGGACTGTCAGTCAGTCAGCAAGACTCTATGTCAGTGCAAATGGTGGGACAGGGGCCTGGCGGAACTTGGTCCCCAGCCCTGGGCTGTCAGTTGCCAGCCCCATGTCCAGACACACACCAATCTGCCCCTAGCCCCTTGGCCCGGCCGACCTGCACCTGCTTTGGCCTGGGTCTCTGGCTCTGGTGGCTGGCCACCACCCCTCAAGGTCAAGTTCAGGGTGGTGGTCATGGCTACTGGTCAACTGGATGGGCGGGGTCCCCGTGGCCTAGCAACCACAGGAGCCCTCTGTGATGTCCTAGCCCCTGGCATTCTGTGCTGGCCACACTGGCACTGGGCAGCCCAACTGCCCTGCCACTAGGTCAGCCAGCAGCGCCCAGACGCCTGGGCCCTGGCACAGAGGGAACTGAAGAATGGGAAGCCAGTGCTGACCGACAAGGGACCTCAGGGCTGGCAGCCAAGAGAAGACAGGTGGAGGTGTGCCCGGGATCCAGGGAGCCCAGGCCAGAGCTGCCTGCATGCCTGCCTGCCTTCCTGGATGTCTGTATGCTGCCTTTGTCCAGGTAGGTTTCTCAGGTCCCCTCCACTCCTGTCCTCTCCTGTCCTCTCCTGCCCTCACCATCCTCTCCCCTCTCCTCTCCTCTGCACTTTGCTTCTCTCCTTTGTATTCTCTTGCGTGTGCCCTGCTCAACAGCTCCAGCACTTGTGATGGTTCTCCAGTGACAGCTGTTCACAACCCCTTCCACACCCTCCCTGACCCTGAGGTGACCCAACTCACAGGTCTCCAGCTCACCCCACCCACACCCACACCCCCCAACACATTCCCTGGTTCAGCCCCTCAGCCCTATTCAGCCGAAATCGCCCCTTTGCAACCTACCTATGCATCCTGGTTTGTCTTCACCATTCAAGGAGAGATCTCCTTTTGTACTTGGTTGAGTGGTAGATGGATGGATGGATGGATGGATGGATGGATGGATGCATGGACAGGTCAATGGATTGGTTTTGTAGAGGCAGAGTACCATCTAGGGGTACTTGAGACCGCTGGTGTCAGAGCCAGAGACTATGTGACATGTAAAACATTAATTCATCAATACCAATAATGAATAAGCACCTAAATAAATAAATAAATAAATATAAAAACTGGGTTAAAAAATACATGGTGTCTTTGCCTTTCTGCATATGGTATGCTGTGAGTATCTTAACAAGGAAAGCATTATCCTGAGTAGCCCCATTGAAGTAGTGGAATATTTCCTTTTCCTTTTTCTTTTTTTTACTTTCAATTTTCTTGATTATTTATTGGAATAAATAGACAGGAATTGAGAGGGAAGGGAGGGATAGAGAGTTTGTGACGCAGAGGGAGTCACCTGCAGCACTTCTGCACCACTTGTAAACATTTCCCCTGGCAGGTGGGGACCAGGGTCTTGAAGCCCAGTCCCCCTGCATTGTAACATGAGTGCTTAACTGGGTGTGGCACCACCTGGTACCCTTGATGGGACACTTTTTTTTAGCAATGAAAAGAAATTCTCGTGGCAAGGTAATAAATAAATGATGAAATAAACAAAAGTGCATTTACATGAACTCTGGAAACACACAGGGACATATACATCTCTGTTACCTGTATTACTTATTCGTTGATTGATTGATTGAGTGATTGATTGATTGATTGCCTCAAGGTGTTATTGCCTCAGCTCAGTGCCTGCGCCACGAATAATCCACAGCCCCTGCACTCCTTTTGTTCCCCTTTCGCTGCCCTTGTTGCTTGGTCACTGTGGTGGTTATTGTTGTGGTTGTTGTTGTTGTTTTGACCTTGCATCAGACAGAGAGAAAAGGAGAGAGCAGGGGAAATACAGAGTGGAAGAGAAAGATAGAGCCCCTAAAGACCTGCTTCACCCCCTGTAAAGCGACTCCCCTGCAGGTGGGTTTCTGGGCGCCAGACCCCAGACCCTTCCACCTGTCCCCTCTTTTCGTGAGCGCCACAAGGCCTTAACCCTCTGACATACCGCCAAACCTCCCTGCATTTACTTTTGAAGGCAATATGACCTGCCTCGTTTTGAACCTCATTATCCTGAGGGTCAGTCCTGGAGACAGTGTCATGACACGACACACGGAGATCTCTGGTATCAGAGAGCACTTGGAACAGCAGCTGGGGCTCTAGTGCCAGGGCAGGAGCAACTCCCCATCCACCGTCCACGGAGTCCACCTGCCTGCATTTTGGTCCTTTTCCCTCCAAAAAAGATCTTTCCCTTTTTTCACTGAGAAACAAGTAGCAGACAGGTTACCCAGGCAGGGGGAAAAAAAAATAAATAAAAAGCCTTTTTTTTTTTTTTTTTCACCGTGGCGAATGACCATCTTCTGGGAAGTACAGGTTTTGAACCTGAAAACTCTGTCTGTCTGTGTCCTAGTCCACAGAAAGAGCCACTAGCCCAGCCAGATCTCACACTCAGATGGGGTATTTTTGCCAGTCAAAAGTCTGCACAGCGCACTTGGGATTGGGTGGCCTGAGACACAAATGTTACATTGTAGATGGACTGTTTGCAGTTCTTTTTTTTTTTTTTAAATTTTTTATTTAAGAAAGGATTAGTGAACAAAGGCATAAGGTAGGAGGGGTACAACTCCACACAATTCCCACCACCCAATCCCCATAACCCACCCTCTCCCATGATAGCCTTCCCATTCTCTAGCCCTCTGGGAGCATGGACCCAGGGTCTTTGAGGGTTGCAGAAGGTAGAGGGTCTGGCTTCTGTAATTGCTTCCCCGCTGAACATGGGCGTTGACTGGTCGGTCCATACTCCCAGTCTGCCTCTCTCTTTCCCTAGTAAGGTGTGTCTCTGGGGAATCTGAGCTCCAGGACACATTGGTGGGGTCTTCAATCCAGGGAAGCCTAGTCAGCATCCTGGTGGCATCTGGAACCTGGTGATTGAAAAGAGAGTTAACATACAAAGCCAAACAATTTGTTGAGCAATCATGGATCCCAAGTTTGGAATAGTGGAGAGGAAGTGTTAGGGAGGTACTCACTGCAAACTCTAGTGTAATCCTGCTTTCAGGTATATATTTTGCAGTAGTTTATGGATACGTGTGAACATAAGCTCTCTCTCACAGAAACTGTTGTATGTCTAGGTTATGGGACTTTGTTAGAAAGTGAACTACCTGAGATGAAATTAGAGTGTACTATTAAAGGAAAGGTTTCACCCGAGTAATGAAGCTGAAGGGTTGTCATTCCACACGTGAAGTCTCTGGATACAGTCTGAGGTGAAGCATGTTGAGATGGCAATCGTTGCTTTGGTTAGGTTGTGATCGGCGGATGCAATATTATTTGGTTTGGATTGGGAGATGCATACGGGAAAGTGGGCCCTATCCAAGGGTGCCAGGACTGAGGGAATTTTTTAAAATAATAAAAATTTTTTAAAATAATAAAATTTTTTAAAATAATAAATAAACAAATGATAAAATTAATAAAACTGTTTGCTGTTTGCAGTTCTTGCTCCCCAGGACGTTGGACTTTCTCAACTCCCTCCCCTACAGCATGAAAAAAGGTTCTTGACCAACCATAGAGCAAATGGAGTAGGGGCGAGTGGAGCTTGTTGCATGTCTGTGCTGCTCATGCCCAGGTGTCGGTGGGGGCCGTGGCAGAGGCTGTAAGGGGGCTAAGGGGCAGAAGGAGACTGTTTGAGAGGCAGGCTGCAGGCAGGGGAGCCCGTGAGTGTGTGCAGGGCAGTGTGTGTGCGTGTGGTGGCTGGGGGTTAGGGCAGGTCCCCCTGCTGGATGGTGAAATGGCAGCTGGGCTGGCACTGGGCCCCCAGGGCTGAAGCGCAGAAGCAGGGTGGCAGTAAAGTAGTGCATGGAGGCACACAGTAGATGTTAGTTGGGGAGCTGGGGGACAGAGGGCAAGGGGAAAGGGGGCATCCTTGAGGAGGGGTCTGGAGTAGAGAGTGGGGGGAGCTGGAGGCATGGAAGGTCCCAGGAACCAGGGATTGACAGAAACAGAACCCTGCACCCACCCACTGGATAGAAGCTGCAGCAGCCAGAGCACCAGCCCTGGCTTGCCTAGGACAAGGGCACTGAGTGAGTCCCTCTGAGGATGAGGAAGAGAAGGAGGAGGAGGTGGAGGAGGAGGAGGAGGAGGAGGAGGAAGAGGAGGAGATAGAAAAGGAGGAGAAGGAGGAGGAGGGGCAGGAGGGCAGCTATCAGTAGGCAATGGGATTAATAGAGGCCTCCATTATGGAGGCATGTGTCCAGGCAGGCACCCACCAATCCTCAGGGGCAGCTCAGGACTCCCAGGGACCTGGTGTGGGTATCTCTGGGGCAGGGACTGTCAGTCAGTCAGCAAGACTGTATGTCAGTGCAAATGGTGGGACAGGGGCCTGGCGGAACTTGGTCCCCAGCCCTGGGCTGTCAGTTGCCAGCCCCATGTCCAGACACACACCAATCTGCCCCTAGCCCCTTGGCCCGGCCGACCTGCACCTGCTTTGGCCTGGGTCTCTGGCTCTGGTGGCTGGCCACCACCCCTCAAGGTCAAGTTCAGGGTGGTGGTCATGGCTGCTGGTCAACTGGATGGGTGGGGTCCCCGTGGCCTAGCAACCACAGGAGCCCTCTGTGATGTCCTAGCCCCTGGCATTCTGTGCTGGCCACACTGGCACTGGGCAGCCCAACTGCCCTGCCACTAGGTCAGCCAGCAGCGCCCAGACGCCTGGGCCCTGGCACAGAGGGAACCGAAGAATGGGAAGCCAGTGCTGACCGACAAGGGACCTCAGGGCTGGCAGCCAAGAGAAGACAGGTGGAGGTGTGCCCGGGATCCAGGGAGCCCAGGCCAGAGCTGCCTGCATGCCTGCCTGCCTTCCTGGATGTCTGTATGCTGCCTTTGTCCAGGTAGGTTTCTCAGGTCCCCTCCACTCCTGTCCTCTCCTGTCCTCTCCTTCCCTCACCATCCTCTCCCCTCTCCTCTCCTCTGCACTTTGCTTCTCTCCTTTGTATTCTCTTGCGTGTGCCCTGCTCAACAGCTCCAGCACTTGTGATGGTTCTCCAGTGACAGCTGTTCACAACCCCTTCCACACCCTCCCTGACCCTGAGGTGACCCAACTCACAGGTCTCCAGCTCACCCCACCCACACCCACACCCCCCAACACATTCCCTGGTTCAGCCCCTCAGCCCTATTCAGCCGAAATCGCCCCTTTGCAACCTACCTATGCATCCTGGTTTGTCTTCACCATTCAAGGAGAGATCTCCTTTTGTACTTGGTTGAGTGGTAGATGGATGGATGGATGGATGGATGGATGGATGGATGGATGGATGCATGGACAGGTCAATGGATTGGTTTTGTAGAGGCAGAGTACCATCTAGGGGTACTTGAGACCGCTGGTGTCAGAGCCAGAGACTATGTGACATGTAAAACATTAATTCATCAATACCAATAATGAATAAGCACCTAAATAAATAAATAAATAAATAAATATAAAAACTGGGTTAAAAAATACATGGTGTCTTTGCCTTTCTGCATATGGTATGCTGTGAGTATCTTAACAAGGAAAGCATTATCCTGAGTAGCCCGATTGAAGTAGTGGAATATTTCCTTTTCCTTTTTCTTTTTTTTACTTTCAATTTTCTTGATTATTTATTGGAATAAATAGACAGGAATTGAGAGGGAAGGGAGGGATAGAGAGTTTGTGACGCAGAGAGAGTCACCTGCAGCACTTCTGCACCACTTGTAAACATTTCCCCTGGCAGGTGGGGACCAGGGTCTTGAAGCCCAGTCCCCCTGCATTGTAACATGAGTGCTTAACTGGGTGTGGCACCACCTGGTACCCTTGATGGGACACTTTTTTTTAGCAATGAAAAGAAATTCTCGTGGCAAGGTAATAAATAAATGATGAAATAAACAAAAGTGCATTTACATGAACTCTGGAAACACACAGGGACATATACATCTCTGTTACCTGTATTACTTATTCGTTGATTGATTGATTGATTGATTGAGTGATTGATTGCCTCAAGGTGTTATTGCCTCAGCTCAGTGCCTGCGCCACGAATAATCCACAGCCCCTGCACTCCTTTTGTTCCCCTTTCGCTGCCCTTGTTGCTTGGTCACTGTGGTGGTTATTGTTGTGGTTGTTGTTGTTGTTTTGACCTTGCATCAGACAGAGAGAAAAGGAGAGAGCAGGGGAAATACAGAGTGGAAGAGAAAGATAGAGCCCCTAAAGACCTGCTTCACCCCCTGTAAAGCGACTCCCCTGCAGGTGGGTTTCTGGGCGCCAGACCCCAGACCCTTCCACCTGTCCCCTCTTTTCGTGAGCGCCACAAGGCCTTAACCCTCTGACATACCGCCAAACCTCCCTGCATTTACTTTTGAAGGCAATATGACCTGCCTCGTTTTGAACCTCATTATCCTGAGGGTCAGTCCTGGAGACAGTGTCATGACACGACACACGGAGATCTCTGGTATCAGAGAGCACTTGGAACAGCAGCTGGGGCTCTAGTGCCAGGGCAGGAGCAACTCCCCATCCACCGTCCACGGAGTCCACCTGCCTGCATTTTGGTCCTTTTCCCTCCAAAAAAGATCTTTCCCTTTTTTCACTGAGAAACAAGTAGCAGACAGGTTACCCAGGCAGGGGGAAAAAAAATAAATAGAAAGCCTTTTTTTTTTTTTTTTTTTTTTTAACCGTGGCGAATGACCATCTTCTGGGAAGTACAGGTTTTGAACCTGAAAACTCTGTCTGTCTGTGTCCTAGTCCACAGAAAGAGCCACTAGCCCAGCCAGATCTCACACTCAGATGGGGTATTTTTGCCAGTCAAAAGTCTGCACAGCGCACTTGGGATTGGGCGGCCTGAGACACAAATGTTACATTGTAGATGGACTGTTTGCAGTTCTTTTTTTTTTTTTAATTTTTTATTTAAGAAAGTATTAGTGAACAAAGGTATAAGGTAGGAGGGGTACAACTCCACACAATTCCCACCACCCAATCCCCATAACCCACCCTCTCCCATGATAGCCTTCCCATTCTCTAGCCCTCTGGGAGCATGGACCCAGGGTCGTTGAGGGTTGCAGAAGGTAGAGGGTCTGGCTTCTGTAATTGCTTCCCCGCTGAACATGGGCGTTGACTGGTCGGTCCATACTACCAGTCTGCCTCTCTCTTTCCCTAGTAAGGTGTGTCTCTGGGGAATCTGAGCTCCAGGACACATTGGTGGGGTCTTCAATCCAGGGAAGCCTAGTCAGCATCCTGGTGGCATCTGGAACCTGGTGATTGAAAAGAGAGTTAACATACAAAGCCAAACAATTTGTTGAGCAATCATGGATCCCAAGTTTGGAATAGTGGAGAGGAAGTGTTAGGGAGGTACTCACTGCAAACTCTAGTGTAATCCTGCTTTCAGGTATATATTTTGCAGTAGTTTATGGATACGTGTGAACATAAGCTCTCTCTCACAGAAACTGTTGTATGTCTAGGTTATGGGACTTTGTTAGAAAGTGAACTACCTGAGATGAAATTAGAGTGTACTATTAAAGGAAAGGTCTCACCCGAGTAATGAAGCTGAAGGGTTGTCATTCCACACGTGAAGTCTCTGGATACAGTCTGAGGTGAAGCATGTTGAGATGGCAATCGTTGCTTTGGTTAGGTTGTGATCGGCGGATGCAATATTATTTGGTTTGGATTGGGAGATGCATACGGGAAAGTGGGCCCTATCCAAGGGTGCCAGGACTGAGGGAATTTTTTAAAATAATAAAAATTTTTTTAAATAATAAAATTTTTTAAAATAATAAATAAACAAATGATAAAATTAATAAAACTGTTTGCTGTTTGCAGTTCTTGCTCCCCAGGACGTTGGACTTTCTCAACTCCCTCCCCTACAGCATGAAAAAAGGTTCTTGACCAACCATAGAGCAAATGGAGTAGGGGCGAGTGGAGCTTGTTGCATGTCTGTGCTGCTCATGCCCAGGTGTCGGTGGGGGCCGTGGCAGAGGCTGTAAGGGGGCTAAGGGGCAGAAGGAGACTGTTTGAGAGGCAGGCTGCAGGCAGGGGAGCCCGTGAGTGTGTGCAGGGCAGTGTGTGTGCATGTGGTGGCTGGGGGTTAGGGCAGGTCCCCCTGCTGGATGGTGAAATGGCAGCTGGGCTGGCACTGGGCCCCCAGGGCTGAAGCGCAGAAGCAGGGTGGCAGTAAAGTAGTGCATGGAGGCACACAGTAGATGTTAGTTGGGGAGCTGGGGGACAGAGGGCAAGGGGAAAGGGGGCATCCTTGAGGAGGGGTCTGGAGTAGAGAGTGGGGGGAGCTGGAGGCATGGAAGGTCCCAGGAACCAGGGATTGACAGAAACAGAACCCTGCACCCACCCACTGGATAGAAGCTGCAGCAGCCAGAGCACCAGCCCTGGCTTGCCTAGGCCAAGGGCACTGAGTGAGTCCCTCTGAGGATGAGGAAGAGAAGGAGGAGGAGGTGGAGGAGGAGGAGGAGGAGGAGGAGGAGGAGGAAGAGGAGGAGATAGAAAAGGAGGAGAAGGAGGAGGAGGAGGAGGAGGGGCAGGAGGGCAGCTATCAGTAGGCAATGGGATTAATAGAGGCCTCCATTATGGAGGCATGTGTCCAGGCAGGCACCCACCAATCCTCAGGGGCAGCTCAGGACTCCCAGGGACCTGGTGTGGGTATCTCTGGGGCAGGGACTGTCAGTCAGTCAGCAAGACTGTATGTCAGTGCAAATGGTGGGACAGGGGCCTGGCGGAACTTGGTCCCCAGCCCTGGGCTGTCAGTTGCCAGCCCCATGTCCAGACACACACCAATCTGCCCCTAGCCCCTTGGCCCGGCCGACCTGCACCTGCTTTGGCCTGGGTCTCTGGCTCTGGTGGCTGGCCACCACCCCTCAAGGTCAAGTTCAGGGTGGTGGTCATGGCTGCTGGTCAACTGGATGGGCGGGGTCCCCGTGGCCTAGCAACCACAGGAGCCCTCTGTGATGTCCTAGCCCCTGGCATTCTGTGCTGGCCACACTGGCACTGGGCATCCCAACTGCCCTGCCACTAGGTCAGCCAGCAGCGCCCAGATGCCTGGGCCCTGGCACAGAGGGAACTGAAGAATGGGAAGCCAGTGCTGACCGACAAGGGACCTCAGGGCTGGCAGCCAAGAGAAGACAGGTGGAGGTGTGCCCGGGATCCAGGGAGCCCAGGCCAGAGCTGCCTGCATGCCTGCCTGCCTTCCTGGATGTCTGTATGCTGCCTTTGTCCGGGTAGGTTTCTCAGGTCCCCTCCACTCCTGTCCTCTCCTGTCCTCTCCTGCCCTCACCATCCTCTCCCCTCTCCTCTCCTCTGCACTTTGCTTCTCTCCTTTGTATTCTCTTGCGTGTGCCCTGCTCAACAGCTCCAGCACTTGTGATGGTTCTCCAGTGACAGCTGTTCACAACCCCTTCCACACCCTCCCTGACCCTGAGGTGACCCAACTCACAGGTCTCCAGCTCACCCCACCCACACCCACACCCCCCAACACATTCCCTGGTTCAGCCCCTCAGCCCTATTCAGCCGAAATCGCCCCTTTGCAACCTACCTATGCATCCTGGTTTGTCTTCACCATTCAAGGAGAGATCTCCTTTTGTACTTGGTTGAGTGGTAGATGGATGGATGGATGGATGGATGGATGCATGGACAGTTCAATGGATTGGTTTTGTAGAGGCAGAGTACCATCTAGGGGTACTTGAGACCGCTGGTGTCAGAGCCAGAGACTATGTGACATGTAAAACATTAATTCATCAATACCAATAATGAATAAGCACCTAAATAAATAAATAAATAAATATAAAAACTGGGTTAAAAAATACATGGTGTCTTTGCCTTTCTGCATATGGTATGCTGTGAGTATCTTAACAAGGAAAGCATTATCCTGAGTAGCCCCATTGAAGTAGTGGAATATTTCCTTTTCCTTTTTCTTTTTTTTACTTTCAATTTTCTTGATTATTTATTGGAATAAATAGACAGGAATTGAGAGGGAAGGGAGGGATAGAGAGTTTGTGACGCAGAGAGAGTCACCTGCAGCACTTCTGCACCACTTGTAAACATTTCCCCTGGCAGGTGGGGACCAGGGTCTTGAAGCCCAGTCCCCCTGCATTGTAACATGAGTGCTTAACTGGGTGTGGCACCACCTGGTACCCTTGATGGGACACTTTTTTTTAGCAATGAAAAGAAATTCTCGTGGCAAGGTAATAAATAAATGATGAAATAAACAAAAGTGCATTTACATGAACTCTGGAAACACACAGGGACATATACATCTCTGTTACCTGTATTACTTATTCGTTGATTGATTGATTGAGTGATTGATTGATTGATTGCCTCAAGGTGTTATTGCCTCAGCTCAGTGCCTGCGCCACGAATAATCCACAGCCCCTGCACTCCTTTTGTTCCCCTTTCGCTGCCCTTGTTGCTTGGTCACTGTGGTGGTTATTGTTGTGGTTGTTGTTGTTGTTTTGACCTTGCATCAGACAGAGAGAAAAGGAGAGAGCAGGGGAAATACAGAGTGGAAGAGAAAGATAGAGCCCCTAAAGACCTGCTTCACCCCCTGTAAAGCGACTCCCCTGCAGGTGGGTTTCTGGGCGCCAGACCCCAGACCCTTCCACCTGTCCCCTCTTTTCGTGAGCGCCACAAGGCCTTAACCCTCTGACATACCGCCAAACCTCCCTGCATTTACTTTTGAAGGCAATATGACCTGCCTCGTTTTGAACCTCATTATCCTGAGGGTCAGTCCTGGAGACAGTGTCATGACACGACACATGGAGATCTCTGGTATCAGAGAGCACTTGGAACAGCAGCTGGGGCTCTAGTGCCAGGGCAGGAGCAACTCCCCATCCACCGTCCACGGAGTCCACCTGCCTGCATTTTGGTCCTTTTCCCTCCAAAAAAGATCTTTCCCTTTTTTCACTGAGAAACAAGTAGCAGACAGGTTACCCAGGCAGGGGGAAAAAAAAATAAATAAAAAGCCTTTTTTTTTTTTTTTTTTTAACCGTGGCGAATGACCATCTTCTGGGAAGTACAGGTTTTGAACCTGAAAACTCTGTCTGTCTGTGTCCTAGTCCACAGAAAGAGCCACTAGCCCAGCCAGATCTCACACTCAGATGGGGTATTTTTGCCAGTCAAAAGTCTGCACAGCGCACTTGGGATTGGGCGGCCTGAGACACAAATGTTACATTGTAGATGGACTGTTTGCAGTTCTTTTTTTTTTTTTTTTAAATTTTTTATTTAAGAAAGGATTAGTGAACAAAGGCATAAGGTAGGAGGGGTACAACTCCACACAATTCCCACCACCCAATCCCCATAACCCACCCTCTCCCATGATAGCCTTCCCATTCTCTAGCCCTCTGGGAGCATGGACCCAGGGTCGTTGAGGGTTGCAGAAGGTAGAGGGTCTGGCTTCTGTAATTGCTTCCCCGCTGAACATGGGCGTTGACTGGTCGGTCCATACTACCAGTCTGCCTCTCTCTTTCCCTAGTAAGGTGTGTCTCTGGGGAATCTGAGCTCCAGGACACATTGGTGGGGTCTTCAATCCAGGGAAGCCTAGTCAGCATCCTGGTGGCATCTGGAACCTGGTGATTGAAAAGAGAGTTAACATACAAAGCCAAACAATTTGTTGAGCAATCATGGATCCCAAGTTTGGAATAGTGGAGAGGAAGTGTTAGGGAGGTACTCACTGCAAACTCTAGTGTAATCCTGCTTTCAGGTATATATTTTGCAGTAGTTTATGGATACGTGTGAACATAAGCTCTCTCTCACAGAAACTGTTGTATGTCTAGGTTATGGGACTTTGTTAGAAAGTGAACTACCTGAGATGAAATTAGAGTGTACTATTAAAGGAAAGGTCTCACCCGAGTAATGAAGCTGAAGGGTTGTCATTCCACACGTGAAGTCTCTGGATACAGTCTGAGGTGAAGCATGTTGAGATGGCAATCGTTGCTTTGGTTAGGTTGTGATCGGCGGATGCAATATTATTTGGTTTGGATTGGGAGATGCATACGGGAAAGTGGGCCCTATCCAAGGGTGCCAGGACTGAGGGAATTTTTTAAAATAATAAAAATTTTTTAAAATAATAAAATTTTTTAAAATAATAAATAAACAAATGATAAAATTAATAAAACTGTTTGCTGTTTGCAGTTCTTGCTCCCCAGGACGTTGGACTTTCTCAACTCCCTCCCCTACAGCATGAAAAAAGGTTCTTGACCAACCATAGAGCAAATGGAGTAGGGGCGAGTGGAGCTTGTTGCATGTCTGTGCTGCTCATGCCCAGGTGTCGGTGGGGGCCGTGGCAGAGGCTGTAAGGGGGCTAAGGGGCAGAAGGAGACTGTTTGAGAGGCAGGCTGCAGGCAGGGGAGCCCGTGAGTGTGTGCAGGGCAGTGTGTGTGCATGTGGTGGCTGGGGGTTAGGGCAGGTCCCCCTGCTGGATGGTGAAATGGCAGCTGGGCTGGCACTGCGCCCCCAGGGCTGAAGCGCAGAAGCAGGGTGGCAGTAAAGTAGTGCATGGAGGCACACAGTAGATGTTAGTTGGGGAGCTGGGGGACAGAGGGCAAGGGGAAAGGGGGCATCCTTGAGGAGGGGTCTGGAGTAGAGAGTGGGGGGAGCTGGAGGCATGGAAGGTCCCAGGAACCAGGGATTGACAGAAACAGAACCCTGCACCCACCCACTGGATAGAAGCTGCAGCAGCCAGAGCACCAGCCCTGGCTTGCCTAGGCCAAGGGCACTGAGTGAGTCCCTCTGAGGATGAGGAAGAGAAGGAGGAGGAGGTGGAGGAGGAGGAGGAGGAGGAGGAGGAGGAAGAGGAGGAGATAGAAAAGGAGGAGAAGGAGGAGGAGGAGGAGGGGCAGGAGGGCAGCTATCAGTAGGCAATGGGATTAATAGAGGCCTCCATTATGGAGGCATGTGTCCAGGCAGGCACCCACCAATCCTCAGGGGCAGCTCAGGACTCCCAGGGACCTGGTGTGGGTATCTCTGGGGCAGGGACTGTCAGTCAGTCAGCAAGACTGTATGTCAGTGCAAATGGTGGGACAGGGGCCTGGCGGAACTTGGTCCCCAGCCCTGGGCTGTCAGTTGCCAGCCCCATGTCCAGACACACACCAATCTGCCCCTAGCCCCTTGGCCCGGCCGACCTGCACCTGCTTTGGCCTGGGTCTCTGGCTCTGGTGGCTGGCCACCACCCCTCAAGGTCAAGTTCAGGGTGGTGGTCATGGCTGCTGGTCAACTGGATGGGCGGGGTCCCCGTGGCCTAGCAACCACAGGAGCCCTCTGTGATGTCCTAGCCCCTGGCATTCTGTGCTGGCCACACTGGCACTGGGCATCCCAACTGCCCTGCCACTAGGTCAGCCAGCAGCGCCCAGACGCCTGGGCCCTGGCACAGAGGGAACTGAAGAATGGGAAGCCAGTGCTGACCGACAAGGGACCTCAGGGCTGGCAGCCAAGAGAAGACAGGTGGAGGTGTGCCCGGGATCCAGGGAGCCCAGGCCAGAGCTGCCTGCATGCCTGCCTGCCTTCCTGGATGTCTGTATGCTGCCTTTGTCCGGGTAGGTTTCTCAGGTCCCCTCCACTCCTGTCCTCTCCTGTCCTCTCCTGCCCTCACCATCCTCTCCCCTCTCCTCTCCTCTGCACTTTGCTTCTCTCCTTTGTATTCTCTTGCGTGTGCCCTGCTCAACAGCTCCAGCACTTGTGATGGTTCTCCAGTGACAGCTGTTCACAACCCCTTCCACACCCTCCCTGACCCTGAGGTGACCCAACTCACAGGTCTCCAGCTCACCCCACCCACACCCACACCCCCCAACACATTCCCTGGTTCAGCCCCTCAGCCCTATTCAGCCGAAATCGCCCCTTTGCAACCTACCTATGCATCCTGGTTTGTCTTCACCATTCAAGGAGAGATCTCCTTTTGTACTTGGTTGAGTGGTAGATGGATGGATGGATGGATGGATGGATGGATGCATGGACAGGTCAATGGATTGGTTTTGTAGAGGCAGAGTACCATCTAGGGGTACTTGAGACCGCTGGTGTCAGAGCCAGAGACTATGTGACATGTAAAACATTAATTCATCAATACCAATAATGAATAAGCACCTAAATAAATAAATAAATAAATATAAAAACTGGGTTAAAAAATACATGGTGTCTTTGCCTTTCTGCATATGGTATGCTGTGAGTATCTTAACAAGGAAAGCATTATCCTGAGTAGCCCCATTGAAGTAGTGGAATATTTCCTTTTCCTTTTTCTTTTTTTTACTTTCAATTTTCTTGATTATTTATTGGAATAAATAGACAGGAATTGAGAGGGAAGGGAGGGATAGAGAGTTTGTGACGCAGAGAGAGTCACCTGCAGCACTTCTGCACCACTTGTAAACATTTCCCCTGGCAGGTGGGGACCAGGGTCTTGAAGCCCAGTCCCCCTGCATTGTAACATGAGTGCTTAACTGGGTGTGGCACCACCTGGTACCCTTGATGGGACACTTTTTTTTAGCAATGAAAAGAAATTCTCGTGGCAAGGTAATAAATAAATGATGAAATAAACAAAAGTGCATTTACATGAACTCTGGAAACACACAGGGACATATACATCTCTGTTACCTGTATTACTTATTCGTTGATTGATTGATTGAGTGATTGATTGATTGATTGCCTCAAGGTGTTATTGCCTCAGCTCAGTGCCTGCGCCACGAATAATCCACAGCCCCTGCACTCCTTTTGTTCCCCTTTCGCTGCCCTTGTTGCTTGGTCACTGTGGTGGTTATTGTTGTGGTTGTTGTTGTTGTTTTGACCTTGCATCAGACAGAGAGAAAAGGAGAGAGCAGGGGAAATACAGAGTGGAAGAGAAAGATAGAGCCCCTAAAGACCTGCTTCACCCCCTGTAAAGCGACTCCCCTGCAGGTGGGTTTCTGGGCGCCAGACCCCAGACCCTTCCACCTGTCCCCTCTTTTCGTGAGCGCCACAAGGCCTTAACCCTCTGACATACCGCCAAACCTCCCTGCATTTACTTTTGAAGGCAATATGACCTGCCTCGTTTTGAACCTCATTATCCTGAGGGTCAGTCCTGGAGACAGTGTCATGACACGACACACG